>NW_010180860.1:0-8397 GCF_000695765.1 Mesitornis unicolor
CAACACTCCCTCCCAACTCGGTGTCATCTGCCAGCTGTGATGCCACGGATTTTGGGGACGCTTTTGGGGGGAAGGTGTCAAAAGCTCGGGCGTCTCGCAGTGATTCCCACGAGGTGGCATTGCTGGGTTAAAGTCCCCTGGGCCTCCCTCTGGCCGTGCTGCTGTTTCTCTCTCTTGCAGCGCTGTGCGACTCCAGCATTGCTCCAGTTTAATATTTTATTGAATTTAAGAATTACGCCAGGTGCAGAACCCCTCAGTGGGGTGAAGAGGCTGCTAAGGGGTCAGTGCTGCACCACGTCCTGCTTTTTTTTGGGCAAAACCAGGTGAATCTGGGTCTTCTTACATCTCACTTCTTTGGTTTATCTTTCGGTTTATTGAGTTTAATCCTCACTCAGGTTGTTCCTGTTTAGTTTGGCTATGGCTGCCCCAAACCTCCTATGGTTTCGCATGAGCATTTGTGCCACACCTCTTGCAGGCTTGAATGAGGTAAAAAGCCTCTGCTTTCCTGCAGAAAGTGACAAATGAAAGTGACCTTTTGATCACCTTTTAAAGGTAATTTTTTGGCAGAGACATTGCCTGCTGATGTGTCGCTGCTTCTCGGTGCTGCTGTGGTTGCTCTCGACATTGGGCAGTCCCGTGCAGGAGATGAGGAGGGGGCTGTGGACCCCGCTGCTCCCCCCACGCTCCCCAGCTCTGAGGAGGCTCCTTCCTTCGCAGCAATTTGGGGCCAAAAAGCTGGGTTTTGTGGTCGTTTTGCCCGAGCCGCTGGCGCGTAGCTGGGCTGGCACCAGAGGAAATGGTTTGCACATCGGGAGGGGAAGGAAATTGCCCCTTTTTGCTGAGTCACGACCCGAGGAGGGAGCTGATGTGAGGAATGCGGCTCATAAACCTGAAACGAGGGAGAAATTTCCTGTGAGGCTGCCTTGGAGGCCGAAAGCAGAGGAATTTCCCTCTGCTGCAGCTTCAAAACGGGATTTTTGTAGGGGAGGAGGAGGCCCTCATCCGTGTCTTGCTTGGCTCATCGGATTTCTTGACTGCTAGGAGAAAGGTGGCCAGGCTAAAATGGGAAATAACCCTTGCAAACCAGCTTAATAACGGCCAGATTTTGTCTGAAGGGCGCCCCAAAAGTGCCCGACTGAAGGAGGAGAAACTTTGTGAGTGGATTTCCTCAGAGGAGCAGTCTCAAAGAGCGTGTCCTCCTGCCACAGGACCTGCACCTTACGTTTTAAGGCCCGGTTGCAGGACGTTGCATAGATCTAAGAGGCAGCTTAAGCTGCTTTCCTCACCGGGCACGGCTCGTTCCTGCGCTGCGGGCTGAGCCTTATGAAAAGCATCCAGAAATGAGCGCATCGGGGACTGTCCCCGCTCTGTCTCTGCAGCCCGAGGGGGAGAGATGAGAGCGTGAAAGGAAAGTATTCGGTCATGCAGGAAGCTTTTCCCATCAGCTTCCCCAAATTTAGCTGCGGTTTTGGTTTTCGCACCTCGGGTTGTTCCTTTTGCTCATGTTTTTAGGAGAAGGCCGACGCCGTGACTCAGACACGAGCAGAGACAAACCCTGACCCTTCAAAACCCACTTCACGCTGTTCTTTACCCCCATTTCCAGCCTGGGATAGGTTTTGGGTGCCCCATGGTGTCCCACCACAGCTGCACGTTAAGGGTTTCTCTGATCTCAGGCATTAAAGTACCCAAAGTGGCTCTCCCAAATTGGGGAGGCTTTGGAGAAGCTGTAAAGGGTCCCCTGCAGCCCCACGTCCTTTCTAGGACCCCACATCCTTTCTAGGACCCCACATCCTGCCTGGGACCCCACATGCATCGCAGTTATCAGCACCCCCAGCGCAGAGAGGGGTTTTGCTGTGCTCCTCGCCCTTCTTTTGAGGCAGAAAAAGAAATCGGGGGAAGTCTCATCCTGCTGTGGTGTTTTCTTATCTTTTGCCTTTTTCTCTTTGCCGCTCCTTTAAAGCGAGGAGGAGCGGTGGAGCTTTATTTTAACTTCTCTTGTGTTTTGCTGTGACACTGCGCCGACGGAGCCCTGGAAAACAGCCGCGTTGGAACATGCGCACGGTGGGAACCGGACCAAGGCCGCCCTTGTGGTTTGCGTTCCCGGATTCCGCGGTGCCAGCGTTTTCCTTTGGACTTCACTGAGCTGCGTTTGGCACGAAACGAAGAGGCCGAGTCCCCCGGCTTGTGCAGCGGTGACCTTAAAATGAACAGAAAACTTAAAGAGCTGTCCTAAATCTTGGCTTTGGGAGCAAACAGATACTTATGTTCAGTGTCTGGCTAGCGTGTGTGTGTGTGTGTGTGTATCCTCCTTGAAAAACTACAGCTACACCCTAGAGCAGTGGTCTGTGTGGTGGGGACCTGGCTGATGGGCCATACCCAGAGGGTGGTAGTCAATGGTTCATTCTCTGTCTGGCAACCGGTCACAAGTCCCTCAGGGATCAATATTTGGCCTGATGCTATTTGGTATCTTCATTAGTGACCTGGATGTTGGGGTCAGGAGCTCTCTGGTGACACCAGAAGGAGTGGGGTAGGGGATACTCCAAAAGGGAGAGCCACCCCCCAGGAGGACCTGGACGAATGGGCTATGAGGAACTTTGTGAAGTTCAACACAGACAGATGTAAGGTCTTGCATCTGGGAATCCATCATCCAAGAGTGCAGCTGAGACTGGCTCCACCTGGCCTTACTCATCCAGTATTGAGAACCATACTCTATGTGGAAAGGGACCTGCGGGTCTTGGTGGGTGAGGAGCTCAACATGAGGAGCAGTGCTGCAGTGCAAGGAAACCAGCAGGATGCTGGGGTGCCTTGGAAAGGACATCACCAGCAGAGAGAAAGAAGTCGTTGCCCTCTCTACTCAGCACTGGTCAGACCAGACCTTGAGCACTGTGTCCAATTTTGGTCCCTGCTATCCAAAAGAGACGTGGACAGGTTTGAAAGGGTCCAAAGGGTGACGAGGATGCTCAGAGGACTGGAAAAGCTGAGAAAACTGGGCCTGTTCAGCCTTGGGAAGAAAAGGCTTAGCAGGGACCTTGTCACCATGTACCAGTGCATAAAGGGTGGCACCAAGAGGATGGAGACTCCCTTGAACAAGGAGTCACAGGGAAAAGACGAGGGGCAATGGACACAAATGGGGTTTGGAGAGATTCCCATTGAACTCCAGAAGAGATTTCTTTACCATGAGGTCAATCAGACATTGGATAAGTCTGTCCATGAGATACTGGGATAAATCTCTCCATGAGATACTGGGATTATCTCCCAGGGGAAGTGGTAAATTCCCCTACATTGGTCACTTTTAGGACTCAGCTTGCCAGGGTGCTGACTCCTCTCATTTAAACTCTGCTTTTACCCTGAGAGGTTGGACTGGGTGATCCTTGTGGTCCCTTCCAACCTGGTATTTTGTACGATTCTGTGATAACTCAGCAGATGTGTTTGTTTCCAGAGATAAAAACCACCGTTGTGTACCCTGCCACGGAGAAACACCTCCAGAAATACCTGCGCCAAGAGGTGCACCTCATCCGCGAAACCTGGGAGGATTACGAGGCCATAACGCTGCCCTTCATCCAGTCCCAGAGCTTCAGCATCCAGGTACGGGCACCGCTGCCTCCCGACGTTTTGGGTCTCCTCCTACATCACAAATGTCCCCTCCGAAGCCCAAATTGGAGGCAGAGGAGTCAGGAGCGCTCTGTCCCATCTGCAGAAAGGGGAAAAAACCCCAAATTCTGGGTGTTTGAACTGGTTTGGAGGAGTGGAAGGGGAAATGTGAAGGGTAATCGAGGGACGACAGAAGCGGCTCTGTTTTCTGCACAGCGGGGATGCTTTCATATAATGGCTTAATTGTGGTGCCAAGCCTCTGGACATGTGTTGTCCTGGCTGGAAACAGCAAGAGCAGTCAGCTGCTGGCCTGCCCATCACATGAGACTTGAAAATCCGGCTCATCTGATCGCTGGACGTGTTTGGGACACCGATAGCTTGGCACTTATGAAAAGAGCAGGCGTTCCCAACAAAAAACAGGGGCAAACTTTCATTTCCTGCCAAGTTTTCTGCCCTGCTTTTCTGCCGAGGAGTCGCAGAGCACCACGATCCAAAATCGCTCGGAGAATTGAATCTCCTCTAAGATGTTGCTAGGGGGAAAAGAGCAGAAATTTAAGCAAAAAAAAAACCCAGATAAAAGGAGGAGAGGTTGGTTTCTCCCTGGGGATCTCTTCAGGTCAGTTCCCAATGAGCCTAAGTTTTGATGGGATTAATTAAACTCCTGACAGAGCTCCCCAGAAGGGCTGACTTGATCTCAAGTGTTTGGTGCGTACAGAGCTCTTAAGCCAGGGCATAAAGTGCATTTTGGGGGCGTAAGTAAAGGTGATTGAGCTCAGGTTGGTAACCAGGAAAAGCAAAGATGCTTCCACTCCTCTTACCCTGTCGCTTATCCCTGCTCTCCTCTGTTTTGGGGTTGAAACTCCTCTCTGGATGATGCTTTGCTTTGAAGGAGGAGTGCAGGGCATAACCAGAGTGGGGATTACAGGTGGTCTGGGGGCTGAGGTTTTCAATGTCGAGGACCCTGGAGCTTTAGGCACAGAGAGGACCCTGAGCGGTGAGCTGTTTCCTAATCAGGAAGCCAAAAGCTGAGCATTGCCCAAGAAAACGCAGGACTTTGGCCTTTGCCTGGCAGCCGGGTCTTGTCCTTGGGTCACAAGTTCTGGCCCCTCATTTCGAGGACAGGAACTGCTTGAAAGAGTCCAGCAGGGCCACAAAGATGCTGGAGGGAGTGGAGCATCTCCTGCTGAGGGAGCTGGGGCTCTGTAGCGTGAAGTTGCCTGTTTCTCTTCCAGTGGGTGTACAATATCCTGGAGAAGAAAGCTGAGGCCGACCGAATCGTCCATGAAAACCCCGATCCACACGACGGCTTTGTTTTAGTCCCAGATTTCAAGTGGAATCAAAACCAGGTTCGTTCGCTCCCCTTTATCTTTGAAGGATGCTGCTGCCCAAAAGTAATCCAGAGGAAACCTCCACTTCGTGCACCACTAATGGCAATTTTAGTCGGGCAACGTGTCCTTCCTGTTCGTCACAGAATGGCTCGGTTGGAAAAGCCCTCTGAGATCATCATGTCCAACCGTTCCTGTCTCCCCCCGAAACCATATCCTTAAGTACCTCGTCTACCCGCTCTTTAAACACATCCAGGGATGGTGACTCCACCACCTCCCTGGGCAGCCTGTGCCAGCTTCTGACGACCCTCTCAGGAAAGAACTTCCTCCTTATCTCTGACCTGAACCTCCCTTGGCACAGCTTGGTGCCGTTTCCCCTTGTTCTATCCCCCATCACCTGGGAGAAGAGCCCAGCACCCACCTCTCCACAAGCTCCCTTGAGGCAGTTGGAGGTGGTGATGAGGTCTCCCCTCAGCCTTCTCTTCTCCAGGCTGAACAAGCCCAGTTCCCTCAGCCGCTCCTCATCAGGCTTGTTCTCCAGAGCCCTCCCCATCCTTGTGGCTCTGCTCTGAACACGCTCCAGAATCTCTCCCCGTCGTCATCAAGTGATGATATTTTGGGGCCTTTTACCATTGTGGACACTGCACAGGCGGTTCTCACCGCTGCTGGCTGATTTATTCATCAGCTTTGCTTTCTCTTTCCTGTTTCAGCCCAAATCTTGTCGTGATGTGTTGGAGCCTAAATCCAGCTGCGTGTTCGTTGGGGTTTTTTTGGGTTTGTTTTATTTTCCAAGCCCAAACCGGGCAGATGCATTGTCCTCTGGTTGCCGCAATGAACTCTCCTGCGCACAATATTGAACAGATGGTCCTTAGCTTACGAGCAGCTGCTTAACCCCTCGTGGGGGCGGCCACTCATGAAACACAGAGAGCTTTTTAAACCCGGGCTGTAATCCTCAACTGAGTGGCTCGTTATTTCCTTAGATTTGGGATCCTTTTCATGCTGGGGATGGTCCCGGGGAGATGAAACTCTGGTGAGGTCCAAAAACTCCCCCTTATGTTTCTGTTCCTCAAATTGCCGCTGTGGATGGCAAGTGGGGAAAGTTTCCCTTTCATTAGAACTCACACATGGGAACTAAAAACCGAAAATAACGAACGCGAGCCTTCTCGTGGCCATCCAAATTCTGAATTTCTGTGCTGGGACCGCCTGTTTCTGGCGCAGAGCTGAGCTGCGGGAGGGGATGATTCGGGGATGGAAGTGAGTAAGGCACTGCTGGGTGCTGGTTACCAGGAATTCATTGCACATCACCCGCTCCAAAAATCACTGGGAGGCACAGCCTTCTTCCTGGAGAGACTTTGCAAAGCATCTCTATCCCTATCTATCCCTATCTATCCCTACCTATCCCTCTGTAGAGCGAGCTTGCACCCAGTGCCCTCTATTTCCAGGGTGGCAATATTTCGGGATCCCAAAAGTGCAGCACCACTGTCCCTTTCCTTCCTCCTCGGTGTAAATCCTCGCTCGCCACAACTGAGCTTCACAACTCGAATCAGGACTGGAGATGGCTTCGTTAATTCTGATTCAATTGTGTTTTATTGTTCTTTAGAAACGCGTTGTGTCCACATCTTGCAGCTGGTGCGGCCAGGGAGCACTTCCATGGCAGGATGTGTGTTTTGGGGAGGTCTCCCCGTGCAGAACAGGACCTTCTCCACTTCTGGTTCCCAGGCAGCCAAGCCAGCGTCCCAGCAAGGGCTCTTGGCTTCTGCCTTGAGCCAAGGAATTTCCTCTTGGCTGTGGGCGCTGCCGAGCCAGAGCCGATCCCGGCAGCCCTGGGCCTGCCCACGAGCACCGGTTCCTTCTCGTGCATCCCATTGAACAGCCCATTTAACTTACTGAATTAAATTAGGAAGCCAGACAGAGCTCCTTGTAGTTCCTTCAACAGCAGCGCCTTGCCCTGCCAACTCACCTGTAATTATTTCAGGGAGGAAGATTTATTTGCCTCGTGCAGCTTTCACAGCCTTCTGGGCGCTGGATCAGCTCCTGCTCAACCTCCTGCTCCTTCGGAGCGGTTCGGGATCTTTTGAAGATGATTCTTTTCGTGTGGGGTTTTCTTTTTCCGCTGCTTTTGAGCTGGTTTCAAACCCGCAGGAGCCCCGAGGCGTTGCCTGCAGCGCTGCCCGGGATGACTTCACTTTTGGGCGTATTTGTGTCGAACAGCAACACGCAGATGTTGTTCCAGGGAGAAAGAGGCGCTTGCTGTTCCTCCCGCCCTGATCCTGCTCTGCTGCCTTTTTCCTCTGCTCAGCCCCGAGATGGGGTCCTGAGAGCATCTTTTGGCACCAGCCTCTGTTTCCAAATAGCCCGATGGGTTTCTCACAGCCCTTTTCAGGTCTCAAATAGCCAAACCCTTTCCTTTGCTGTGTTTATGTTGTCAGCAAGCCACTGAGATGGGGATAATGAATTTATTTTATATTTTTTAATGCTCCACAGCCCTCTGTCGTCTTAAACTGTGAGTGCTTCCTATGGGGCTGGCTGATTGCTCCTGAACGAGTGTGTTTTACCAGGCTGGGATTGTCCAGTGAGCAATTAGGCCTTGGAAATAGTGATTGATGGAGCTGGAAAGCGATTTGTGCAATGGAACTACGGGAAGCTTTTCACTTAGGAAGCAGCTTTGGCCGCGGTGATTCACTGTAAATCCCCGTCTGAGCGCAGAGATCAGCCCTGCGCTGGCTCTGCGGAAAAGGCCGCGCGCGGGGGTCGCTGGCAGACCCACGGCCTCCTCGGCCGCTGCGTGCCTCAGTTTCCCCCAAATTAAGAGTGGGTGGCGGGAGGTTTCCCCGGTCTTCCCGTGGTCACCTAGGTCACTGCCTCTCTCCCTGCAGCTGGATGACCTCTACCTGATAGCCCTTGTTCAGCGCCGCGACGTCAAATCGCTCCGCGACCTCACCGCCGAGCACCTCCCGCTGCTGAGGAACGTCCTGCGAGAAGGGAAGGTAAGTGCAAGGCCCAGGGACCAAGAAATGACGATACATCGCGACACGGGGCCGCGTTGCCCTCTCTGCAGTCACTGGAGAGCCACGCTGCATCCAGGGATGCTCAGAGTCGAGCCCTGTCCTTGTTGCATTGATAATTCCCTTCCCTTGATGGTTTTCACTGGCCAGCAAACGTGGCTGGATGCGCCACGTTTCTCTTCTCCGCATTTGAAGTTTGGGAAGGAATTGTGGCGGGGAAAGTGGAGATTAATTAAGAGATTAGTCGGGGGATTGCGGTGTTGAGCAGCGAGCCCAGCCGGCGTGCAGGAGTTCGCTGCGGCTGTTCGTGGCTTTAATTACTCTGGGTGGTAACGGGATCCCCGTAACTCACCGCAGCAATAAGGGAGGAAAGGAAAATTATCTGAGTGGAGAGCACGTCCCATCGCAGAGCTCTGTCCATCCACTCGCTGCCTGCCCTCATAGCATCACCAAATCATGTGTTGGGTTGGAGGGGA
>NW_010180861.1:0-10021 GCF_000695765.1 Mesitornis unicolor
TCCTCCGCTCAGGAGCTCTTCCCCTCGGTAACTTAACTTTCGTGAAAAGGTTTATCGAGCATTAGGACAGGCTTCCCAGGGAAGTGGTTGAGTCACCGTCCCTGGAGGTACTGAAAAGACATGTAGATGTGACACTCAGAGAGATGGTTTAGTGGTGGAGTTGACAGTGGTAGGCTAATGGTTGGACTTGATGATCTTAAAGGTCTTTTCCAAACTAAACAACTCTATGATTCTAAGGCATAGAATTCACTTGTCCTCACCCTGCTTAGTACTTGACAGAATCCTTCTGAGATTAAATGAGTAGTTAGTATGTTAAAATCCCTACATGGAAGGTCACTGCATAGGAATTACAATAATTCTTTTCCACTATGAATTTATACAACTTTGCATTTTGAAATGAAATTGAATTTAATGAGATTAAATAACACAATGCATGCAGATATTACTCTATACATTATTAAGTAAAAATTATCTTGGTATGTTTGGCTGGTGGAGTAAACTTTGATGAAACATTCCAATGAAATATACACATACGGCTATATTTGCCTAGCATCTGTTTCATTTCTTGATCTTTGCAAATTCCTGTTATTCACTTTGCATTTAGTTCATTGCAGCGAATGGACAAATATAAACTCACTTCAGTAGAAAAGTTTGGGTTTTGGTTTGTTTTTGTTTGTTTGTTTTTTTGTGGGATTTGTTTTTGTTTTGTTTTGTGGTTTTTGTTTTGTTTGGGGTTTTTTTTCCAGTACTTATGTATGTTATACAGAAATACAGCATATGTCCTGGAAGCTGCAGAGCCAGAAAGCTGGAACACTGTGTCTGCCTAATCATTCTTTTTTTGCAGCTTATCTATCTTAGAAGTGTTCTGTGCTAACATAGCTGTACTGGAGCTAGTTGAGGTATCATCACTGAATGCTTACAAGGTTTTCACTGACTACTACCAGTGTGCTTAATTTTCAGTCTGCTAGTAAATAAAACTTCAGATAATATTATTTTGAAAGATTTATCTTGCTCTGAGCAAAAATACATAGCTGATAATATGTTTTTTTGCACAGGCAGCTGAACATTTAATTTAGTTTCTCTCTCTAGTAAGCTTTAATTACAGCAGCATTTAGGGGCAGGTACATCAGAAAAGATGATGTTTCTTCAATTGTGGCTTATAGTTGTTACACCAGGTCTGCCTTTTTCCAATCCATGTTGTAGAACAGCTCAAAACAACAACTGAACCAAACAACCCAAAACAACAGAGAAGCAAAACAAAAACAAAGCAAAACCCACAGACTATACTATGGTTTAATTTTAATAACAAATTTCTGTGTTTTTTTCTCCCAGTATGGTTTGAGAAAGAGTTGAAATGTGTTTGTGAGTGTTTTCTCCACCTCAGATACCTGATATTTTATAAGTTTGTGCAAAATTAATTTTTCACGTGTTTTAAAGTCTAGTAGTGCAAGGAAGACTTGGGAGTGGGAGGTGGGAGGAGAGTTGTTAAAACAGACTTTCAGTGCACTGGTCAGAATCACAAAAAAGCAGCTTTTTTGTACAAGCACATTCAAGCAATACATATGAAACATTATGCGTATCAGAGTAGAAATCAAGACCAAGGTTCTATAAAATAGCTCAGATTTTCTGGAGAATGTTTGCAATAGCAAATTTCAATTCTACTACTTTTAATGGATCTTATGGTTTTCCTTATATGCATCATTAATCCACCTATATTTGAACTTGGCTTCATACTGATATCTTCCATATTTCCCCAACTTTCTGACTTTTTGACTTCAAACATTATTACTGCTCTAATAGCTAACAAAGCTATTGCACACTTAGTCACTGTCTTCAGTGGACTGCTAGCCTAAAATTCACTGACCTTATTGATGACATCAAGGGGCTGAAAGAGTTGCTGTTTTCTTACACCTTCAAAAGTACTAAGCTCTCTTGTAAATTCTGCATTTGGTTTACCAGTTGAAGCGATACATACCAGAGAGAGCCATATCACCTGCAATATTATTCAGTTGATCATCTAGTTGCTGCTCTGCTCCAAATATGGATATAGACTGATTGCAGTTGATATTAATGTTTGATAAAATGCACTATCAGAAATAGTTTGCTCAAAGAGAGATATTAAATACAATATAACAGGAAATTTCTACTATAAATTCTTTCTTGAGCTTGTATTAATTGATTGTTGTTGGAAGTAAAAAATTGGCTAGATTTACCTTCTCACTTCATCAGCTAATGGGAAACTGCTGCTTCACTTGCACAGACAGCTGAAAGGCAGAGTCATTGAACTCTTAATGCAGATAGAAGACATAACTTCAACTATGCATGACAATACTATAAGAGAATTTTTGACCAAAAAAGATAGAAAAATTAGAGTATGAATAAAAAAAGGTTAAATTAAATGTGTGAGGACAGCTTACAACTACTCATGAAGAAATTTGATCAGAAGTCATTAACATTTATCAGCTTTTGCTAAGACTGTCACTGTCTTTTAATAATACATCTGTTTAGGAACTTATTTTCCATCTCATTAAAAAAACTGGTAGTTTTGGAGAAAGCTGTCCAGATGAAATCTTAACCTCACTGAAGTTACATACAGATCCTCTGTTCCTCTCTGGACAAAGATTTCAGGTGTTGAGCCCTTTACTGGGAGGACTTTCATTCGTGCACTAGCCACTCTATTTAAATTATGAGATCTAATGTAAGTTGTAGCTGTGTACCTCATTAAAAAGTGTGGCAGATGCACCCACCCTACTAAAGACCTGAGGAAGACCCAACAAAAGACAGTGCTAAAGTTTCTGGCCCTGGTGGCACCAGGACTGCCTCCCCCCTCACAGCTCTTGTCTGGGCCACACAGTGGGAGTCAAAGGTGGGAAAGTTGGGGTCCTCAGCCAGTAGGGGGTGACACGACCATGTATTGACCACAGATCAGATTCGACCAGGGTATAAATGAGGCCCCGCCGGAGGACTCATTTGAGTCGGTCCTCCTCGGAGCAGCGGGTCTGCAGTCAGAGACTCTCCCCTTGAGTTGGGATGCCACTTAAAGTAACTTCTCGAGATTGAGAGCCCTCCCTTTTTGGTGAGTGAGTGAGTGCACATTTTGGATTGTTTGGCCAAAACTTAAGAATTCTTCACTTAGCCGTGTCTGGTAATATTCCCAACCAGAATATCGAACCTGTATTTGTTGAATGTCAGTGGGATGTTGTTTTGGTGAATGAAGTTTTGTCTGCTTCATTTCAATTGCAAATTAAAGCTTGTTTGAGTTCATTATCTGTGTGAGTGTAGCCATTTTGGTGCAATTCCGTGACAAAAAGAAATAGCTAATAGCATAATACTATCCACAAAACTGTGTAAGTCATCATTTCTTTTACTTCGATGTTCATGTGCCAATAAAGCTAACTTAAAATAGCAACAGGATTTTGGTATGTCCTGGGTTGACTGCCTAAAAGTGAAAGTGATATATCGTTTTCCAAACTTTCATGCGGCATGAATAATTCATTGAAAACTAATTTTATATGAAGTCAATCAAGAAAATCCATTTTTAATATTTAATTTGTAGTGATCAGCCTCCTCCACTATTTCATGGTAGTGTGGAAGTTCTAATGCAAGACTGTTATGTGGAGATCTCATTAATCTTAAATGAGAACAGAAGCAGCCTGTTCAATGCTGAGAAAACCGTTACCCTGAGGGAAGACCAATGAAGATGATATTCACCAGTGAAAGTGATATTAGTTTTAATGTACTGGGAGTATTTACTGAACAGAAACTATGACTTCAGGAAATAAATATGCAAAACTCTGGGTCAGCCAGTGTGTCACATTAACCTATATGACTTTAACTTTTTGTACAGCAACAGAACAACAGGCTTTTGTGTCTGTATTTAGTTCCTAAAGCAGCCCACTGCAAACTCTCTCTTTGTGACCCAACTGTTAGTCTACAGGTTTTCTTTTCTGTCTTAAAGAAGAATGATTTTGGAAAGAGATTCTGATTACATTTCTTGCAATTAGTTGTCTCATACATATATATTTATTAGAAAAGGATGGCTAGAACATATTACGATAACCTGAAGTCTGCATTCGACTATAAAGGAATTTGTGTTTGCGATGTGTGATGTAAAAAGGTTATTTTTTTAACATCTCCTATAGGCATGCTTTTTAATTTTTGCAAGTAGATTCATCTATCTACATGATGAGGTGCTCAATCATGTAAACACTCATGACGTAAGTTGAATGCATCTACTGTGATTCAATACCAGAACTCAACTGCAACTAATAAAGACTGATGGCAAAGTGAAAGATTCTGATTCACCTAATGAGCTTACTGGTATATTTAGAACAATTGATCTGGCAAACTTCTGACACTTACATTGGGATATTTCCATTTGCAAATAACAATTCTGATGTTACATTTGCAATTAAACATGATTTTAGACACATGGGTTTTACTCTGCAACTTCTGTCCTCTGGTTGAAGAAGTCTGTCTGTTTTCCATTATGATTTTTTTTTATCCTACAATGCTTGCTTTCTTTTGCTTAAAAAGGAGAAGATAAGGGTAAAACGTTGTGAAAACGGGGAGAATAAATCCTGTCTTGTGAGGCACCGAATATGCGACAGAAGCAGATCGGGAAACAAACAGTAATCATTTATTTACAGCAGCATTTACAGGTCCTTTTGGATTGCCGGTGATAAATTCAAAAGCTACAGATACAGTAAAGGTTTTATAACTAATATAATACCAACAACAAAGCACTATGGAACACACAAACACCATCACAACAACCAACAACTTGCCCACAGTGAGCCTGGCCGCCTGGCAAATAAATAAGTCCGTTTGAACAGAAATACAGTGGAGCAAAACCAATACACTCAGGGAAGCCTAGAACTGCACCTGAGGAGAAAATATAGAATACACTCTGGGTATTTGAACCTGAGGAGAAAATACAGAATACACTCAGGGTATATGAGCCTGAGGAGAAAATACAGAATACTCTCAGGGTATATGGGCCTGAGGAGAAAATATCACTCAGCGTCAGCTGAGGTAAATAATCTTACCCACGAGGTGACCCAAGTGGTGGGGATGGAGAGGGAGCGAATTCATTAATCCATTCAGTTCATCGGTGTAGTTCCGAGTTCATCCTGTCCCCATGTAAGTTACCTTGGCCAGCATTCCGACCAAGGGGGAAGGTTCTCATCACTCCATGGCTGGAGAAGTAGCTCCCCCCGTTCCAGTATGAATCTTAGGGTTTTTATTCCCTGATGTATGTGACAGCAGGCAGGAGAATGCCTGAGTAAACTCAAATTTCTGCGTTACATCACCAGGGCATACATGTGGGTGGGGATGACTATAGACAGTCTTATGGTTTATGTTAATGCCACAAAGTCTGTTAATTCACACCTGCATGGGTAGAGGTAATGGCTCCTTTGTTTGGGAAATGGGGGACTGGGACCATGAGGCCTCTGCCTCATTTCACACTCCTCCAGGCATCCAGATAACACCAGATAGTGATGGTTGCCACTGTGCCCAGTGCTTGCCACCTCCCCAGTGCTTGGTTTCATGCTTCCAGGCATTGCAGCTACGTGGCTTGGACTTTGTGACCTTTTTTCTCTCTCTCTACAAACATATGTTTACATATATAATTAATTTAAAAAAATCTGTGCCACTTGCATGGGCCTGGCATGGTGTGGATTAAATCTCTCAAAGCAGGTGATTCTCAGGAGCAACTCCCCAGTGGCAGGAGTGACTGTGCTGGAGAGCGTGTCTGGGCTTGCTCAAGTGAGGGGTTTGTTGAGGCATGCTATGTGCCCTATCATCTGGTACAGGCATGGTGGACAGAGTTAAATACCCCCAGTAAAGCCTGGGATTGTGTTTTTACCTGCCATCTTCTAAACTGGGCTCTACAAAGAAACTGCTTGTCCAGCCGCCATCTTACAAACTTGGCTGAACAAAGAAACTTGCTGATACACCAGAGGCCTTGGAGGTGGCGGCTGTCTTTCACCTTTTCTACTTCTCTTGTAACTATTTCTCTCTTATTTTCTCTCTTTTTCTCATTTTCTCACGCTCTTTTTTCCTCCTTGCAACACGTGCAGCTGCAGCAGTGTCTAGCTGGCAGTTTTGGTTTTATTTAAGGCAGTATTAGACTCGAAGTTTTCCTCCATTCTGCTTATCAAATTGTTACAGTGTTGCTAAGTTGCAGAGTGTTCTGGTAACTTCGGGCTATTTCGGTTTCTTGTCGGTGCTCTGTCGAGTATGGGTTGTTTAAACGTTTGAATCCAGTGTTTTCAGGGCATGTATCTTGTTTAGTAAAAAAAAATATTGCTTACGCCCTCCTCCAGAGTGGCTTCTATCACTCTGTTGCCGTTCCGGGATAAAAGAGCTCACTTTTTAAAGTGGGCTGAGACACTACTAACTTTATGTGATTCATTTTAGTGGGTATTAATTACACAGAAATTGAGATGCACCCTTTGCATATTTAACTGAAGAACAGAATAGGTGTTGCATGCCTACTGCTTTCTTCTGCTTAAGCTTTACTGAAACTGAATTTGTTCAATCACAGCAGAAATGCATTTACATATACTGAACTGCCAGATGTGATAAAAACTTCTATCATAGAGATGTGTGATAAAGTGCCAGATATGTGTCAAAATCTGCTTGTTTTTTTGTATGTGGTTTTATTTTATTGTTGTTTGGTTGTTGGTTTTTTTTTTCCCCAAACTGTTACAGACACAAGGATTTAGAGTAAAAACTTGTTCAGCAAACCACTAATGTCAGGAGGACAGGTGGAACAAGAGGAATCACCTACAGAAATGATGGAAGATGGTAAGACTTTCAGGAGAAAGAAGTTGCACTGAGGAGGAGAGATTGCTTCAAGAACCAGGGTTTAGCACAGAACTCTACAATATAGATCAAAGTTGTGTTTCTTGAAGCAGTAGTTGCCTATGTGTGCATGTGTACAACCTCCTGTTAAAGTCAATGGAGATAAGACACGTGGTAGATGTAGCTGCAGCTTACCAAATGTATGGACTTAAATCATGTGCTCAAAGTTTGGCAGCAGGCAGTGTTTCAGACACGCTATGATATCTGGGATGTCTACACAGAGGTGGTAGATATGACCCAGGAAAGTGAGGAGAGCTGGGTTAAGCCTTCTAGGCTGAGAGCTGAAAGCCAGGAAGTCAAGGCAGTTTGGGCAACTAAGCTGATCTGTATTTGTCTAACTCAAATCACCTTGTCCATCTAGGTTTTGCAGAGTTCTGCCACCTTCTACGAATTAACTGCACAATGGATGTCATTTTACAAAAAAAGCCAGTGAAACAGGTGACCTCACATAAGTTTGGTGCCCTTCCACCAAACGTGGACGTTTAACCTTAAAATTGTAAAATGAAATGTAATCCATGGACTATAAAAAGATGTATTTCCATTCGGGAGCATAAACATAAGGTGTTCATAAAATAATTCACAAAATAATTGTAGCTAATAAAAAAGTTCTTTTTTGAATACCCAGTTAAAAAAAACACAGTCATTTCTATTGCATAGACTTATGTTTATCACCTTCAGAAACAATTCTGTTTAATCCTACTTCTATGGAGACAAAAATCAAAACTATCTCTGACAGCCAACAAAAGCAGGTCTACACTATCACTGGCTTATTTGTATTCCTGCATTATATCTCCACCTTGTCAACAGTGAAATCTGTCCCTGAATTTAAAATTCAACCCAAAATATTCCAAAAAGTTCCTTTCAGGATTTTTAAAATTTATTCTGTCCCTAGATGGTTTTCATGTTTTGAAACTTTATTACATTTCTGGGGTTCTTTATGCTTCTGAAAATCTTTAAAGATTAGGTGTCTCAAATAATTCACCCTCTAATGTACAGTAATTCAAGTAAACATACAAAACCATGACTATGAAACCAGTTATGATTTTTTGAGCTGCAAAAGGAAAGATGCACAATTATTCATAAAAACTATTTCAAAGAAATACTGCAAAAATAAAAATGCAATGTAAGGATTTTTTTAGGATGAGATCTCTCAGCTATGTTTTCAAGGGATAGAGAAAATGGGATCAAGTGGAAAACTTAGAAGAGAAGGCTTAATGATCACATAGCAGAAACTTGAGAACAGCTTACTGTTATTTGTCAATTATATCTATAGCTCAGAAATGAGGATCAGACTCAGTTTTTTATTCATGGATGTACAAGTAAAAATATTGGCCCAAAAGACTGCAGTCCAGGAGTTGACTGATGACTGACACCGTTTTCTTTTATTATTCTTTAGAAGCGTAACATTTTTGAGTCAGAAATTATTTTCTTTTTCGACGTTGTGTTATGTGTCATGTAGTATACTTTGGCATGTAAGTAGAAAAACAAGAAAAAAGTTCAGTCTTAGCAGTTCTCAAATGGAAAAGATCCTCTTGAAACTGTACATTACAGCCATTCCTGTCTTTTCTGAAATGACTGTTTTCATTAGTTAACCGTTCTCAGTGAGAATGAGGAAAGGAGTAATTGCTGGTTTCTTTCTGATTCAGCAACAGTTCATTCAAAGCTGAGTACATGCTGCATTTATGTAGCTCTCAAAGTCAGCTATAATTTGGGTTCTGACTTTTGTTTGGTTATGATGTTTAAAGAGATATTTGGTCAATGTTTCTTCTGCTTCATTCCTGAATCATTTATGATTAAATCTTCCTTTATTTAGGCATACAGAGTTGCATATTCTAATCATATGTGCACACACATCATACATAACAATAGACAGATAGACAGATAGACAGATGGATGTGTGTGTATTTGTGTATTTCAAAGCCTGGATCTCATCTCTTTCAAATATCGCTTCTAACACTCAAACCTTGGCAGTGTTTCTTCCCCTTTATCCCACTGTTTTAAGAAATCTGTTCAGCATTTTGCCTCTTACCTTGACAATAAATAGCCATAAGCCTACTGTAACCAGGAGTGCGATTGCAGCAATGGTAAGCTAGATCAAAGCTAGCTCAGGCATGAAGTACAGGTTATATACTTTAACCCCAAACCTTACTGCATAAGAGATGATGTAGTCTGTAAGGCCCATGCAAGTCGACACAGCTGCCACATGGACTTTGACTGACAAAAGTTGACTTGAGAACCTGTACAAACATACAAGTGTACTACAGCTCACCTAGCCAAAAGTGGTACATGGCCTCTGGTTTGTTCTCTAATGTGGCAATGTGGAAA
Source organism: Mesitornis unicolor (assembly GCF_000695765.1). Classification (NCBI taxonomy): domain Eukaryota; kingdom Metazoa; phylum Chordata; class Aves; order Mesitornithiformes; family Mesitornithidae; genus Mesitornis; species Mesitornis unicolor. The sequence goes on from NW_010180861.1 coordinate 9,196, forward strand.
CAGAGCAACAGGCCCTGCACCAAAGCCATTGCTGCTACCCTGTCTTTCTACTGTTGTAGCTGAAAGAACTTTTGCTTCTAAGAAAATATACTGTAACATGTGGTGTGTCTTGCCTGTTTACCTCACTCACTCTCTCCTTTCCTCAAATAGATATTTGCATATAAATTGCTTTGAAGAATATATTACCAACTAAGGACGGTGAAAAAAGCAAATTTGAATGAATAATAAATCCACCTGAGGTTTTTTGAGGCTTGGAAATTTTTATAAAAAATGGAATCTCTTCACAAAACACAGCTTCTTTAAGCTTCTAGTACTCCTGTATTTCAAGATGATGTCACTGTTGCAGAAATAAAATACCATTGAAAGCAGGATAATTAATAAATCGGGAAGATGTTCTCCTCATGCTGACTTAGAAGTTCACTATTTATAAATGTAGTAGTTATTGAAGGGTACAGCAGATTGCTGCCAAATTGACTCACTTTAAAATACTTCAGAGTGGAAAGGCAGCATGCAACAGCAAAATGCTGGGGAAAAAAATTAAATCAGGTTCAGAAATAATCTAAGAAGGAAGCTAAACTGAGGAAAAACAATCTAAGGGAAAGAAGAATATTTTGAGACAAACAGTGCAGAAACAAAAGCAGAGTTGTTCATGGGCATAGATAATAGCAATATTTTTTCAAACAACTGTTTCCAAACATCATCCATTTTTAGTGTAAATGAATGTAAATAAGAAGTGCTGAAAGAGCTGTTAGAAGAGATGTGCAGAGTGAGACACATAAAAAATTCCAGATGCCTTCCACAGTTCACAGAATCACAGAATCACAGA
>NW_010180862.1:0-12249 GCF_000695765.1 Mesitornis unicolor
ACAGTCTCACAAAATAGAGAAAAGAAAGCCCGTACTCGGTGACGGTGCAGCTCAGTTCCTTAATAACTGGAAAAGATAGGGCTTCCCATTGCGCCCCCCAGCGGCCCTGATAAGCCACTGGAGCTACAATTTTATTCGCAACTTCCAGATCTCCCTCTTTCAGGGCTTGTTTTCTTATGTTAGCCCACACATCGTGTGGGTCAGGGGGGTATAAATCCTTGTCCTTATCCGAATCAACTGGACCCGGATCGAAAGGATCTTCCTCCGGGGGGTAACCGGTGGCGTATGCCGTTGGGGTTTCCGCCCCTCCCCCTTCTCTGGCTTCTATTACCCCTTCCTGGGCTTTTATAAGTTTATATGCGTCTCATTCCGGCGAAGATTCTCGATTTCCCATAGTTTCCTCACAGCTCACCTCTCTACTCCGGAGGTATTTCAGACCAGCCGGTTCCTGCTTCCTCTCAGCAGCTAATCAATATTCTATAAGGACTCGGCGCTAGACACTCAGCTAGGCGGTTCATAAACCCATCACGTCGGGGTCACCAATTTGCGGCGATTGAGAGACGGGACGCAGCTTGATGCAAGCAAAATGTCGGTTTATTGTGTGCAGTGGCTTCCTTATATACGCTTACATGGGCTGCGTATTTTAAACTGATTGGTTCATTTGCGCGCAGCTGCATTTGATTGGTCAGTGATGCACTGTTACACTAACAAACACCTCTTGCCTTTCAGGCAGAGCCCCTGATGGCTTTCTCAGCAGGGTGCCTGGAACTTGCTTTTCTCAGGGTTGAAATACCTGTTTTTCCGGTCCTTGTTTACCCCTTTTATGGTCATGACTTGAGCAGCACTCAGGGTCCTGCTCCCCAGGCCCTGTTTTACACCAGACTTAGGACAGAGCCATCTGTAGTTTAATAAGGCAGCTTAACATACTGAATTTCGTTAGATATAATGCTTACTAAGATAGAGATGCTGTGTTCACTCACATTCTTTCATAGTTTTCTGTATATCAGATGCCCAAAATAACTCCTTAATTGTCACTTTTGCCTGAGTGAAGCAAATGAGTGTTGCCTATTGGCTTTCTTCCAAGGACACTTCACCCACTATGTATAAACTTTTCTTGCAGCTCTTAGTACCTAAATTACATGGTTTCTAGACCTGTTATATCTTTACTGGTGAGGTTGCAGTCAATCTAAAGCAGAAATCATAATCATTTTGTCAGTTTTTGATATCTAACAAGTAAAAGGTAATTCAGTAACATTCTGATATAAAAATGTTTGGGACAGAACTCCCCTTTACTAATTTCTAGGAAGTTTTAAAGCAGCATCAATAAAATCATGTAATGATTCCATAAAATGCTATCACTGCATCCGCATTAAAGTCAGTAGCATTGTGTAATAAAAGACCACAAGAGTAGCGGAAATTCTTGCCTGTTGAACCTAAAAAAAATGAACATTAAAAAAAATGTTTTCACCTCCTCTGCTCCTAGTGTTAGGACTTTTACATTATTATGCAGGTTTATATTCCCAGTAATCTCTTTAATGCTGCAGAGAAAATTGAATAATCTGAAGCCAGCAAACAGTCTTCTTTTGGAATATGTAAACATGTATTTAAACCCTGCAGAACAACCTGGAGTGAGAATTCAGGTAGCATATCCTCTTTGCATGGCTGTGGAATGAGTAAAACCAGGAAGCTAACCAGATGCATCCAAATGTACAACTTAAGCCTCTTCATGAAGGAAATGACTGCAGCCTTTGGATCCTATTTCTTAATTATGTTTTTCTCCACCCTTGTCTTAGTGACAAAATCCATTCTAGTGCATATCCTGGAAGAAGTATTTTGGGTATCAACTGCTGTTAATGCCAGTGTTAGAAAGCTAGATCTCACTATTCATTGAAACTTATTTGCCAGTATTGTGAATCTTTCTCCCCAAGCCAAGACTTCTGATAGCACAGCATTGTGCTTCAAAATCCCAAAGTCATTATTTAAGTTCAGTACACAATGTATAATTGGATTTTGACTATGTAAAGAGACTTCATCAATGTTCCTGATAGGGATGTTGATGGAACAAAAGAATTAACTCCCGTAATAGGCACAACAGTGAAACGTGTCCTTTGGTGAGGTTTAGATGTTTGGGCATTTTTTGTTGGTGATGGGTTTGAGTTTGGTTTTGTTACTGTTTATTTTAAAATACATATATAGTTACTGTACTATAATTGAAGCTTTATCTATCATTTCAAATAAAAAAGTAATTAATCAAAAATCCAGACTATAATGTCTTTATCCTTTTAGTTTGCACACAGAGTATTGCATTGTGCTATAGCTTGAAGCTTATATCTTCAGTAACTCACAGTACTCTGTTTTTAAACGGGAAGTACAGTACAGTGGAATGCTATTAAAATACCTATGTGCATTTCCTCAAGTTTATGGATGAAAAATTCAGTTATGTGAGTATGGAAAAAAAAAAGAATTTTTTTTGTTTATTTAACAAGGTATAGCTTAACTATAATGTCTGTAATCTAAGATAATTAACTTGAATGTATTCTACAGGTGTAGTAAAAGGACAGAAATTGTTTTTAGAAATCCAAATATATGGCAGAGATTTAATTTCTTGCTATGCTATAGTAAACAATCTTGTTTTCAGAAGTGCTACGAGTTATTAAAAAATACACTGTCTCTCATCAGGTGTTGACATTCTATAGGAATGTAAGCCATGTTACTAAAGCTGTTTGTACACTTGCACAACTAGTTGTGCATTCATCAACTCATCAAATGCATTTCTTTTCATTTGATAAGCACGTGTCTCTAAACATGATGAAATGCACAAGTTGTCTCAATTCACATCACCCAATAGATAAACATTTTTACATAAGCAAATGTGTATCTGCTGCAGACAGAAACTCCTTCCTCATAAGGTGCTGTCATGCTAGGTGTACACTTAGTAACTTCTTTCTCCAAAAATATGTGGCCTCTACCCAAAGAATGTAATAAAGAATAAGTTATGGGCAGGATTATTAGCAGATTTGTAGAACTGTTTGAGAACTTGTGAATTAATGGGGAAAAGAACGTGAGTTCTGTTTTTTATTAGCTTCCCAGAAGGCAGAGAGCACCATAAGTAAACATTAGTATGAAACTTAGTTTGTGATAATTTCTAAAGTTTGTGGTGTTTGGGGTTTTTTCATTGTTGTTGTTTTAAATATAATAAATAAGTAAATAACACATTTTAAGCTGTGACAGAAACTGTGCAAAATAATCCCAAAGTCTTCTAATAAAAGACATCTTTTGAACTAATCATATGAAGTCATGACAAAATAATAAGTTTTTACCAGTAGCAGAGTGCTGAACAGGAAACTTTCTGGTCTTTAGGGAATGCCAATGTCACCATAATTCTGAGCTATTTCTATTTGTCTTGAGCCTCTATTTCATTACAAAAAACACGAAGAAATGAGCTTGCTCTTTTGCTTGTGATAAGTTGATAGAGAATGTTTTGATATACATGTGCAAAGCCTGTAGAAGAAGTTAGGTATGAAAAGTGGTAAAAATAGAACCACCAATTGAAATTATAAACTAGATGTAGTTTTAAATTTCCAGAGAAAAACTATCTCTTTTGGACATATTCCTATATACACAAGAATGACTTTATGACTTCAGCTAGAACTGAAAAATACAAAAGAGCCTTTGATATTCTATTCTGGGTCACCTTGTTTTCTGCATTTTTTTTCTTGATCTTCACTGGCTTTACTAACATCCGAGTTTTGTTTTAAGCTTGCTGATTGCATTGAGTTTGTATTTGCTATGCAGTAAGCTGGCACTAAGAAGGATTTTGATCTTTAATCTGGTTCAGAGGATTCTAAGCAGCTCTGATTGCAGCCATAGGCAATACATGTACAAAATTAGATTGAAGGACAAATCAAAATAAATAATGTTTGAGTAAATCACTTTGTCCTGGTTAAATGCATTTAACAATTTAATTTTCCCTTACAAAGCAGGTTTTAACAAAAATTAACAAGTGTTTTATTTTTTTTGATGTAAGTATAATGAATCCTTTTCCACACAAAAAAATATCGTCATTGAAGTTGTGTCTCTCCTTCATGTGTTACTATAACTTCTAACCTTTTGGCTAGAAAGCTGAGGAGAAGTCAGAGTTCTGTAAAATATATCGCTATATTTATTGCGAAAGGTAAAGCACGGAAAATTGGTTAAGGCTTTATTAACTATCATAGTTCACTTGAGTAATGATCTTTTAGGCCTTTTGACTAACAGAAGCTCCTGCAGCAAGGCAGTAGCAACTTTATATAGTTTGCATTGCTTTAGGAAATAAAGTCTAGTAATGAATCAGCTAGAGAAAGAACAATGAAGCAGGTTTCTTTGATACAGTTATTTTAGTAATCTTCCATTTGCCAATATCCACATTTCTTGATATTTTTATGATATGTTGCTATATTTGTAGAAAAGAAAACTAAATAATACAATAAAAATTTGTCCAACACTGTAATAAGGGGGAAAAACTAGAAAGAATAATATGTACATTTTAAAAAGAATGTTACTCCATGAAGCAAATTAGTAGAATAACTAAGATTTGTTAGCAGATAAAAATAGCTGATAATCTGATAGACTAAACTCTGTTTGACCACAGATCCAAACAGAAAAAAGTAATTATAGACATTACAGCACTTTAGACCCTATCATTTTATGTTCATCAGTTACTTCTCTGTATATGAATATGTCTACATTATTTAATGGCTATAAATATGAAATGCCAAAGCTGCACATGCACCAGTTCAGAAAGGTGGAATGGTTACAGTGTAATGTCTAAGTGATCTTTTCTGACTTCTACTTTTTTGTTTTTTTTTTTTTTAAACTAGTTAAATGCATAGTTCTGGAGAAAGTTCCATGTTGTTTTTGGTTCAGCTTCCCACCCTTATAATATTGAGAGATCAAGTCTTGCTCATTTTTGCATTGTTACTAAAGTTTCTGTTGATTTCAGCAAGATAACTATTTAATCTGTGTTGGATCAGGAATTATTCTATTCCTGTTTATTACATCTAGCTTGATTTTCCTATGATTCAGCATTTTCCCTTCACTCTTACGTAAAATTTCTTGTGTGCTACAGAGCACATGAATGAATTGCTTTTTATATAACTTCTGTCATATTAAATATTCATAGAATCATAGAATGGTTTGTGTTGGAATGGACCTTAAAGATCATCTAATTTCATATAATTTCTATTGCCCCCTGTCATGGACAGGGACACCTCCCACTAGATCAGGTTGCTCAAAGCACCATCCAACATGGCTTTGAACACTTCCGGGGGGGGACATCCACAGCTCCCCTGGGTAACCCGTTCCAGTGTCTCACCAATCTCACAGTAAATAATTTCTTCCTAATATGCAGTCTAAATCTTCCGTTTTCCAGTTTAAAGCCATTACACCTCTTCCAATTGCTACCTTGTCCTTGTAAAAAGTCCCTCCTCAGCTTTCTTGTAAGCCCCCTTCAGGAACTGGAAGGCCTCAATAAGGTGTCCCTGCAGCCTTCTCTTTTACAAGCTTAACAGCCCCAACTCTCTCAGCCTGTCCTCATAGAGGAGGTGCTCCAGTTCTCTGATCATTTTCATGGCCCTCCTCTGGACCCGGTCCAATATTTCAATGTCCTTTCTGTGTGAGTGGGCCCAGAACTGGACGCAGTACTCCAGGTGGAGTCTCACCAGAGCAGAGTAGAGTGGGAGAATCACCTCCTTGACCTGCTGGCCATGTTTCTTTTGATGCAGCCTAGGATGCGGTTGGCCCTCTGGGCTGCAAGTGCACATTGCCGGCTTATGTTGAGTTTTTCATCTATCAACACCCCCAAGTCCTTCTCCTTAGGACTGCTTTCAAGCCATTCTCCACCCAGCCTGTATTTGTGCTTGGGATTGTCCTGACCCAGGTGCAGGACCATGCACTTGGCCTTGCTGAACTTCATGAGGTTGGCATGGGCTCACCTCTCCAGCCTGTCCAGGTCCCTCTGGATGGCATCCCTTCCCTCCAGTGTTGGAGCACCTTGACAGAATTTGACTGTGTACTACCAGTGCTCAGAGAAATCTAGTAGTTTTAATGTTAATTATCTGCTGATATTTCAAAGTCTTTTTCTAAACACAGGTTTATATTGCTGTTTATGTACCTGCCCCCTCTCCCTATGATCTCCCAGATCTAAAATGGAAATTTGAAAAAACTTTCTTATAAATGAAAATACCTCTTTGGGCTCATTAAAATGGAACTCTTCTTCAATTATGCCCCATGTGGTATACAATGCTTTCCTACACTGCTCTTTTGGAAAGAAACAGGATTAAAACTGTACAACTTCTTCTATCACGGCATCCAGTACATAATTTTGTACATACTGGTATCATATATTCAACTTTTAACTGTAATACTATTATGATAAACTTATCTCTTTTACAATATCCAAAGCACAAATAAGATTATAAAAGTAGCATTTCTCTAGCTGCTGCTAGCAGCTATCAGCTTTTCTGTCCCTTCTCTCTGCATTGATATTTCACCTTGTATTTTTGGTCCAGGCCATTCTATATTCTGGTCTACGGTAGTACTCTGTGTAATCTGAAGGACCTCTATGCATTGGTTTGGAAAAAAAAACCCTACTTCTAAAACTATTCTTGACTGTAAAAATCAAGTAACAATTCAGTTGACTCACCATGGAGAAAAGTTATCATGCTGTATTTAAAAAATGCTGGAGAAGGGTACATTTCTTCTAAAACTTCCCAGTAGCACAAGAAATAGTTAACATTGGTTTAGAGTTTACTTCCCTAAAGATGATTTAAAACTGCACTTCCTAGTAGAATATTTTAATCATCAAATTGCACTGTACTCCACTGCAGTGAGTGTTAGGCAGGTCTTAAGAGAACTGTAAGGGTGGAGTGCACCTACAGAGAGAAAACAAGAAGTTTTTGGAACAGAGATAACTAGAGGGTATGATCTTGTAGCAAGGCTTTTGATCAGAGGAGGAGATTACATAGAGAAGAGATGTTAGAATAATTCTGTTTCCTCAGAGGAGTAGGAAATGTTGGCTCAATGCCTCTAGCTCACTTAAAGAAAAACAGCAGTTCTTCAAGGAAAGATTAAATATTTTGAAATGTTTCATGAGAATACAGAGAAAAAGAAAAAAAGAAAAAAGAAACAACTTGACATTCTCTTCCCTACCCCAGGGAAAAAAAAAAAGGAAGGAAAGTGGGTGGGGAACAACATATGTGAGACTAGTGCTTAACTCCCTGCAGTGTATCAGCCAGATGAATAAGATTAGAGTTGGTTCACCCACGTGACCAAGCTACCAGGATTTGCCAAACACAGAACTCCTTGAAGTGGCTGCTAAGAATTCAGTTGCTTAGAGTTGATGGCCAAAGCTTGATACCACTTTGGCATGCTAACAGAGTATTGAAACTAGTAGTAGTATGGAATGATCCCTGAGTAATACTAACATTCTCATTCATAGGATTCTGAGAAAGAAAATAAGAGACCTTCATCGGATGCTTATAGAACAGATGGAAAATTGTAAAATTACATTATTGACGGAACAGTTTTGGATTTGGTTCAGTTCTGGATGTCTTTAATCAAATACTGTGCCATTTTATGTGAACAACAGTATTCAATGACTATCTTTTGGAAATAATCACATTTAGCAATAAAATGTAATATGTCCTCTGGAACCTCTTACATAATCCAGAAAATATTTAGTGGTCTATTCAGGATTTTGCTTGATGTTTGGAGAGCATACGAGAAGATTGCTTGCTGGTGAATGCAACTACTTCTCTATCTTCTTTCATAGCATCTACATTATCTGATAACCTGTGACATTTTTGTATTATGAATAAGCACTGTGAGCCACTCTGCATTTAATTAAAGAAACAGCAAAGAAATAAGCAAAGAAACAAATGTTTGTGGCTGGTCTTCTCATAATGCACCAAAACTGCACAGGGTTTGAATTTATATAACACAATATCTATTTATCTGTTACATAAATAGAACCTTTCTCCTATACAAGGATAGAATATACCTTTTACCAAGTATTTCATGTTTTGTCAGTAATCTCTAACAGAAGACAGGAGAATGAAACAATCATTATGGGAGCTTTTTCACATTAAAGGTTGTTTTTTCATCCTGCCAAAGAAACATTAGTGGTCCAAATAGGTTCATTTTGCCCCCTTCAGATATTACATCACATAATTTCCTCCTTTCTCTCTGATCTTGTTAATACTTGATTGATTTGCATATAAATACATGCAAAAGGATTCTATTGGTTATGTGTATCTACAAAGAGAGTTACAATAGATTCTCTCAAGGCAAGCTCATTCTCTTCCTTCAGATTCATCTTCTGATGGATTTTGACCTTAACACTGACTTTCTAAGAATACTGAAATTTTCTTAGTTACAGTGATTTGTACCAAAATAAAACTGTATTTTTATCAAAATGTGCTATTACTTTAAAAATATGCTACATATGAATATTTTCTTAAAATGAAATGGTCATCTGGGCATGGAAAAGTTGTCAAGTTGAACTCTTAAACCCATGCAGGATTTTTCTAGAAGTCAAACTACAGAAGTCAATGGGTTAAAACTGGTGCAAATACCACAAAAGTGGAAAAAGACTTGAAATGGTGTTCAAGCCAAATGATACCAGGTGATGGCACAGGCATTTTAATGTTTTCTAAATATTTCCTGATTTTACATATAAAATTTATTATCAGAGAAGCTCAGAGATAATTGAAGGCTTAACATTAAGATAGGCTGAGCAGTTTTGCAATTATAAAAACAAAAGTTATGACTGGTGACCTTTTGTGTTAGCAGCTTCACAGTGTAATATAATCTTTATGTACCAATACTGGAGTTAAAATACTTTCTTGGCCACAAAAGGCTGCATCGATAGCAGGAAACATTTACATATGGAGCACTATCCTCAAACCCTTGGGTGACGTATATTCCTTAGTAAAGTCTTTATACTCTATCCTTTCTCGTTCATTTTATTGCCTTTCACAGTAATTTGTGAATCCTGGTAGCTCCGAGACATATTTAGTTCAACCAGTTCATCAAACTGTTTATTTTTTCTTTATTTTTAAAAATTTACATTGATTAGGTGAGATTTGTAAATTGTTAAAAGACTGAAAAATGTTACAATAGGTACATTAGATTATACAGTTATGACATGCTGAAAGCATAAAATATAGACAAGTTACAGCACTCAGTAGTCTAGGGACCCTAAAAATTTAATAAGCTTTAGCTGCGGGCAAGAATCTAGCAGCTACAGGGACAGAGGAGGAGGAAGGTTTAATCTATTGGTAGCATGTATTTTGTTGGCAAAAGTAATATATTGTAATCCTTCTTTCAGTTTTATTACTGAAAGTTCTCGCAAATTGTCATCTAGAGCATATATCTATGCAATTACCTATCATTCTTTTTACATATTTTGCAAAAGTAGCAGGCAAAACCTCATACTTGGAAAAATCTTATTTCAGTGGTTTAGAAATATCAAGGCCCTGCATATTTATTCTTTTATATTCTGAAAATAGTCCTCTGTTCCCAATAAAACTTCTAGGACCATGAGACTGAACTTCATGAGCAGGATATATTTTTTGATAAATATCCTGTAGGAAGAAGCTGTGTTCAGGATATAGACATTGAAACAGCATGTTGTTAAAAGAAAATTTTCAGTTCAGTCTTACAGTAGTCATGTTTAACACTCAATGCATAAACAAAAGTTGCAACATAGCATTGTTTTTCAGCTGTTTATTCAGACCTATTTTCTAAATTTATTCTCTAATTCTGCTGCTGAAGGAATGGTATTGAAGCACAAATTCTGAAGACTAATGCACTTACAGTACCTGGGTTTTCTTTCCTATTATAGAAGAGATTCTGGAGTTGCAGGCCTCAAAAATGGTGTTTATCATGTTTCCAGCCAACCTGGAATCTACTTTAACTGAATCTGACAGCGTCTGAGTCTTTGCTACTAAACAGAGCTCTGAAAAAGACCTGTGACATATCTTACTACTATTGCATCATGAAGTTGTGATTTCAGGATTTAGGTAGTGCATTGTGAGTGAAATATTCCGCTTCAAAAGATATGAGAAAAATCTCATTTTAGGAGTCACTCGTTCTAGAAATACTTCACTCACGGCAGGCTAAGCTACATGAGGTTAAGTCTTCCTTCCCTCCCTCCATGTAAATGCTTGCTGGAGGTACAGCTTTTTCTTGTTTTGTTTCTCTAAAACTCTATCTTGGCTAAAGAACAGCTGTGTCTAGAGATACAAAGGAACAAAAAAAGACTAAACAAAATAAGAAAAAACTTGTATGTGATTATTTCATTTTGGGGAACACTCTCAACACATTCTGTAAATTGTAGCTTTTCAATGGCAAACACAGAACCAAATTTCAAATACACTAGTACATAACTGCATATTTTTCTCAGTGCTGGATCAAGTGACATGCACTTCAAATCTGATGGAAAGCAATGGTAAGATTGTGTATAGGGGAACCTCTCAATTCAGAGGTGAAATGCAACAACTTTAATAGCATACACTGCACTGTTCCAGTGACAGAGAGAATAAAAATAAAGGGGGATGGGGTAGGAGGAAAGAAGAGAAAGAAGGGGGGAGAGAAAAACTGTTCAGCAATAGACAAAACATTGGTGTGTTATTGACAATGTTTTAGTCATAAATACAAAACACAGAACAATAGAGGCTGTTAAGGAATTTAATTCCATCCCAGCCAGACCCAGTATGAAATGGTATCTTCCAAAACTGATCAAGGCAGGTTGGCACTAAGAGAAAAGTTTTGTTTGCAACTTTCATTAGTTACCATTAGTGTCAGTGCTACAATTTCAAAAACAATTTTATTTAGAACTATTTAAAAAAAACCAAAAAATCAGTATTTAAGGATAAAATTCCTTCTTAAAATCAAACCTTTCAAAATATTTACAGCTTAGCAAACAAATATGAGGTACTTAAAAATATGTAAATTTTTTGCATAAATGCATACACTGATGAATGTATTGCATCTAGGGTTTAAACAGAGCAAGTATCAACATTGTATCTTATGCAGTACTTTGTGCAGTTAGGTTAACAATTCTAAAACAGCTCTTTAAAATTCATAAATGTATTTACAAATGAAGAACAAGCTTTTGATCTTCCAACCATTGCAAATATCATCTACAGAAGAAACTGAAATGAGACCTACAACAAGGAAATTCAAAATATGCAAAGGTTTTATCAGAAAATACAGACATTATCTTTCCTGTAGCTGTCAAATCAGTAAAGTAAAATTACAGCAATTTTCAAAATGAAAATTCTCAGTTTATGCTTAAGCTCATACTAGGAGGGCAATAGAGGGAAAAGATCATATAATAGTTTTAATGCAGCTGGGACGAATATAAGCATAGTCACCACGAAGTTGACTAAGTTGGAGTGTAAGATGAAATACCACTTCTAAGTTATCAGTCTAACCCAAAGTTCATACTCACAGAGTAAAAATCCTTCCAGATAACAGGTGCTTAATGTTAATATTTATATTTTACTACATTTTTCGTGGAATTCATAACCAACTATATAGCACTGTATAAATGTAATCTGATGGATCATTGCATTTCCTGTCCATGTGTTCTAAAGTATAAACAATCAACCAAAAGGCTGGTACAGTGGAGAAATCCTGGAAGATATGGCAGGATAAGAAAATCTGTCAGTACACATTGGGTATGTACATAATCAGAAAAGTAGTTTTTGATTTGTTTATGACATATTAAAAATGAATTTATGGTCAGACAATACAGGGTCACTCATTTTGTCACTGAAAAAACAGAGCTTCAACATCAAGCCATGCACTAGCATAACTATATTTCTTTTCTTTGTGTTACAGCAAGTTTTGAGCTGAGTATATATTTAGGAGAAAAAGATTAATTAAAACTGTGCTTGCAACAGCACCCGGTCTATGATCATAGAAGAAAGGGTAATTATCACAGTATGATATAACAGTAGATGGTATTGACCAAAAGCTTTCATGATATCACTGACTATGTTGAGATTTAAATTAACATTTTTCATTATTCCTGTGCCCAGATAGTAAGTGAAGACTCTCTTACAGTTCCAGGGAGATTATGTACCTACCAGTTTCCTATATTCAAAGATATTTGTCAAGCCTTCTCTCTCCTGTTCTTTGTTATAGCTGCACTTCCTTACCATCAGAAAGAGGTGTTTTCAAGGAAGGATCACAGGAAAGAGT
>NW_010180862.1:12280-30709 GCF_000695765.1 Mesitornis unicolor
ACTTTGATCCAACTCCCACCAAGAACTAGATGTGCTCGTTTAGAAAGGCTGTTAGAGGTAGTTTTACCTTCATTCTCCTCACAATTTATATGGGAAATTTTTATGGCCATCACTGTTGCTCCATTTCGTCCTTTATTGTTAAGTACTGACCTTCTCTGGGAAAATCAATATTGTAGGGAATATTCCTGAATTTTATTCTTACAGTGGGACACCAGCAAAACCTAAGAATAACAGTATTGAAGAATTATGAATCCCTCCTTCTGATGCATAGGAATATACACTCATCTAAGAATGAACTTTGAATAGCTTCAGAAATGAAGTATGCCTTTCCGCAATGTGTAAAGAATAATTTTCCACATGTGGCCTGTATTAATTTAATTTCTTGTATTCAGACAACAGCTGCTATAATGAACTTCTTTAAAAAAAACCCCTGCACCTATGGTTATCTGTTGTGATTATAACATTCCAAAATATGGGAAAAAATATGACAGTTAATCATAAAATTATGTAAGACAAGTCCATATGAAACAAAGTTTTATCTGTTTGGTATAACAGTTTTTAAATGAATGAGTTGAATGTATGTGAATGTATCGGCTTCTACAACACCCAAATGGTGTATGACTCAATGGAAGTTGTAGCAGTAAAAATTCTGATGTCTGCCTTTTCTAGGGAATGGCAGGAAGTGTATCACTTTGTTTTGTGAAGATTTATGAAGTTTCTAGTTTCTTTATTGCAAAAAATTTCCATTCTCCAGTTTTAATTTGTAGGAAAGATTCTAGAAAATGAACTTTTTTGAGTATCACTATAAATCACCGGAACAGGTTGCTCAGAGACGTAGTGGAGGCCCCATCCACTGATGGGGCTCTGAGCAACCTGATCTGGTAACACTGTTCCTGCTCACTGCAGGGCGGTTGGACTGGCTGATCTTTAAAGGTCCCTTCCAACCCAATACATTCCATGACTCTATGATTCTATCAGTGCAAGTATTGAAAAATGATATTACAGTGGAAGTATTTTCATGGATGACTTGAAAAAGGTGACATTTAGCTTGTCATAAGTATTTTTTTCTTTTGGACAATATGATGAAAAAAGTATTTCTTAAATGTTTTTGAACAGCATATTTTCAGATTTTAAGATAATTAAATTAATATCAGGTGATTTAAGTAACAAATTGGACAGCAGTAGGAGTAAAAGATGAATAAAGATAACTTTAGGAAGCCACTGAATGAAGTAATGAATTAGCAAACATACTTCAAAATTAGTTTGTATGAGTAATGTTTATAGTGGTTATCTGTAAGAGTTACATATATTTATTTATTTATTTATTTATTGAATTGTGAGTGGCTGGAGGTTAAAGACCTCCACTTGCTCCAGTAGCTAACACCACAGGCCAGGGGCACACACTCTTGCAGTCTGACTCCAGTATCTGGCACCATTTTTCACTTACAGACACAGAGGTCTCACCAGTAGCTGACATTTAGTCCTTGCAGCACACACACATGAAACAGAGAGTGAAATTACGCAGAGAGATAATTAAGAAAATGTTTACAAGATACAAAAAGATAAGATAGACAGTGGTGATCAGACACGGGGCTCAGCCAGGAAAGTGTACTGACTGGTTCCATTTCATAAGCAGCCTCACCCTTTCATACTCCTTTACTGTGTGTTTCCTCCGCTGTTCCTCCTTGATCTACTTCCCCAGCATGTTCCCTCATCACAGTCCCACTGATCCCCTCAAATCCCTGTTTCCTCAAGGTTGCCTCTTTACCATTTGCAAAGACCTGGTTTGCTAGCAGTTTTGTGATAGCCCATTAATTAGTGCAGCTGACCAGGTGTGTTTCTGGTCTTTACCTCTGTGCTGGTTGTCAGGTTTGTGCTCTGTGTATTTTATCTATAGCTTCCTACTTTTCCATAGTATTCTGTTTGACAAGGTCCTCAATCAGATAATCTTACTGAAATAAATATTTCTACACTCCACCTACTCTTACTAGATAAGGTTTCTGACCATGTTGGATTCCCATTATTGCATGGTCAGGTGTTTTTCTCTGTAGGACCTTAAGGTTTAACCCTTTTCTCATTATCACTTTTTGCACTATAAAAGTCCTTAACCACTCTTAAAGGAGCACATGATCTCACCTTCCACATAGCCTTATTACACTTTCACACTGCTACAGTGTTTTACTTATCTTCTCTTAGACTACATATTTCAGCCTAATGCTCCTTCTACATGTATAGTTCAAATGTAACAAATTAATATTTTTTTACAATTCTTTTCTCACCTTCACATTTTTAGTATTAATATCATAACTAAAATTTCACTACTTTTTGAAGTGTCTATTTCTTGCCTTCTTTTTAGTAAATATATTACTTCACACATTCTTGCTATCCCTCTTTCTGTGATTTGAATGATGTTTTTTCATAAGTAATTTATTCAAGTTTCAACCTTGGATAGAAATGGTTCAAAGGGCTCAATAACTAAAAATCTTCTCCAGTTTATCTGTGGACTGTACAGTACTCAATCATTTTTACTTCTCTCTGAGAAATGAATTTTAAAAATGCTTCTATGCCAAATCAATTATCGTTATCACAATTATTGGTTACACCTTATATTCTATGACATCCTAAATTAGATACAGTAGATAAAAATATGAACACCGAAGTTAAATAAAGATTAATTCTTCTACTTGCATTTCTAATAAAGTATGCAAGTTGCCTTTGCTGGCTTGTTATTACATTTGGGCATAAGTTTGTTGCTTCATTGTCCAGCCACAGTATTTTATCTGTGAAGGTCTCTACAAGATGTGGCATTAGATTCGGAAGCTGAAAAACTTCAGATTTTAGGAAAAGGAGACAGGAGTTTCACGAAATAAGAAGTGAAGTATTTTTATTATACACTGTTACAGTGGCATTGTAAGTTTTGTGGGGGAAAAAAGAGAAAATAAATATCTAACATTTTCTTCTTACTATTGGATTAATCTTTCTGAGTGTATTTTAGCTTATTTTCTCATATTAAAAATAAAGAATGAATTGAAATGTCCTCAGATAAGTATTTAGTAAGGGTATCAACAACTCACAGTGTAGTAGGGATGGGAAAGAGGAATCTTTTAATTTTTTGGAACTCAGAAATTCTTAAAGCAATACAAATATTAGCCCAAGAACTAGTTTTCCATGGAAATAAAAATAAATGTAGCCTGAAGTACTAAGAAGACTTCCTACCCTTAAGAATTTGGGGAAGTAACTCAGAAAAACCAAACCTCTTTTCAAGACAAACTCACAAGGCAGAAGTCCTTCTTCTGCTATAATACTGAAGTAGTTGAAAAACTTGTAATGTTTAAAATTACCATTTTAGACTAAGAAGGTCTCTACTCCCATTCTTATATGAACACAGAGAAAACTCACATGTGTATACAGAAAACATTCATTGAGAACCCAAAAAATACATATGTCTCAATGGGAAAAAATACTCTCTGGTTCCATCTCCTGGTGTAGAGACACAAACAGAGTTTCATTTGCATAAAATTTTTATTCATAATTCCTTCAGTGACACATGGGAGTGATCTCACTATACACAAACTCATAATTAGTTGAGAATTGGAATGTCATGGAGAGAGGTGACAAGGGATTTCTTTCATGTAGCTAAAGGAACATCTGTGAGGTAAGGACTCACAGATGTTCAAGCATCCTACAAGTTATTAGTTATCAGGCCCTGCAGACTATGTGCTGTTGAGAGGTGAAGTATAGGTGCCTCCCTAAAAGATTCTATAGAGGGTAGAAGAAGAGCTAGGTGAAATCCAGTGATTTTTTTCTTAACTGGAAAATAAAGCTGCATTTTACAGCTTCAGGTCTTGCTTATTAATTAAAAAAAAAAAAAAAGAGGAAGCATAGAGCTTAGGTGACCAGGAAAGGTGTATGTTTGGCTGGGTTTTTTCTTTTTACAACCTAATAGAAATTCCATTGTGGATGGAAAACTGTTCTAGTGACATTTTATTTAGAACACTTCATTTTGAATAAGAATATTAGTAATTCAGCTACTTATGCCATGAGTTTTAACATAGTATTAACTTGAACTTAAGTAACTGTCAGCATTTTATGGAAGAATCACAGACTGTGCATCTGTATTATGAAAACATTTCACTGCTTTGTTCGAGTCCCCTGGTCTCTTGATCATACCTGCAAGGATTCAAGTGTGTTCCTGGGCTCTATTCAGGAAGGAATCAAGCTGTTTACTTGGCAGGGAAGCAGGCCAGCTGTACACACCCATATCTACACCCAACAGACAGTATGCGTAATTTTGTTTCTCCTGCTAGAAATAGTCTTCTAATACCAGGCTTACTTTTCTCCACTCAATGCCATCCTTAACATCAGAAAATTGCATAATTTCCTGCTATTTACTGTAATAGACACGTTCCAGTTTCAGCACAATGTCTTAAGAAAACAAAATGGAGAGTTTCAAAAGACTTCTCATTGTTCATTTTTCTGTCTGAGGTATCAGGACAAAGAAGCTGGAAAAGATCAGCTACTTGTAGCGATCTTGTGTTGTCTCAAAGTTTTGTTGCCAGGAGGATTCCCAACAGTATTACAAGGAAGTCACTTGCCATACCTACCATATAGTCAACATGCCACAGATGGTTACTCTTACTCTCCAAATCTTGTTATGAGCACAGGGGAATACACCTTGTATGCAGAGCCAAGAATTTATTATTAGTACAATTAATGTTTTAATGGTGCCATCAAAATACAGCAAACACTTCTTATTAGTTTAGTTACAAAAATACTAACACAGTCCAAGTTACCTAATCAGTACAGAAAATTCTCCTTGATAATGCAGTTAGAACTGTTATTGTCTAATAATATTAAGCTATTCTCTCTCTTTTCTTGGGTATTGTGATCACCCTCCCAATGTTCCTCTAGTCCTAGGTTTATAGTGTGAGCTAGTCTTTCTCAAAAAGGACTTCTTCAAAATGAGTATGAGAAAATTATGAAAAATCATCCTTACTTCTTGCCCTAGGAAAAGCATGATATTCATAGTGGAGAGCTTCTTCCTCCTCAGATTTGAATCTACTTTAAGTTAGTTTTGAGTATTTTCTAACACAGTCTGCTTTGTTGCTCTTTCTTCATTGGTTACCAATTCCACAGTGCATCTGTACTTCTTTTCTCTTTGCTAGCCCTAACAGCAGATTCACCTGACTCACAGGGTTGCAGTAGTTTAGTGACCACTATTTAATCACTATGCATGTTTTCACGATGTCTAGTATCATTCTTTATCTGTAGTCTTCTACATCACATTTTTATTCTAGGGCCATAAATAGGTTATTCTACACAGAATAAATACTTGTTATTACTACTTATTAATTATTATTTATTAATTAATATCAGATGTTACATCACACAACTGTACAAATCTAAACAAATGTAAGCAATAGACACCTGACTGCTAGGCAATTGTTATTACAGCTAAAAAAAGTTAAGGCCAAAACAAGCCCAAACAAGTCCTGAGTCCATGCCCTGTCCTTTTACTAGTAATGGCAAAATCCTACTCACTTGGCAACACTATAAGTAAATGACCAGGTGAAGTTTAAAGTTTTGTCAGTACCGAATACCCATGTCACACCCAGTTGACAGGCCCAGCAAGGGGATCCAATGTTCTCTAGCAGAAAATGGTCTTTTCTCTCTAGCTTAAGCAACAGGTTCTAGACACAAGACTGACTGCAGAAGAAAATGAAATATAGCTCCACAAGGGAAAGAAATGAGATTTAATTTTAGTATTTTCACACATGTTACTCACCATGGGTTTCTGTTATAAGAGCCCTAGAGCATGCTTTCAGCTCTGGGTGCTGCTTTTAACCTGATAATCTCCTGTTGGATTTTGAACTGCAGTAACCTCTGTGTTGCAGTCATGTCCATGCCTGGCTAGTCATTCTGCAGATACAGAATGTATCTGTTACAGCTAGCCTCTGCCATAGGCAATGACTGTTCTAGGCAATTGGAGTTCAACTGGGCTGTCATTGGAGGACTGCAATGCTACTCTAGATCTCTAACAGTGAGGTTTGAACATATCAAACAAAATGTGATATATAGGAAGATTTTCTGTTGCAACTCTCAGTATGTGCCATTAACGGAAACTAAGTGTGAAAGTAGCAATACCTGTGTATATTTCACAAAGCCCTGAAAGCAAGATGGAAAGGAAAAGAAACAACCCTTTAAAAAGATATATTGTTAATAGTGTGTGTTCTTAAATTTTAATGATATATTGATTTTTCTATGGAGAGATTTCAGTACATTTTTCTCATTTGATCTTCCACAAGGTACTGTGTTCAAAACACATGGGCTGCATCTCAGTAAGTCTTAAAGAACACAAATTTGGAACAGTAGCAATATAATGGTAAAAATATATAAAGAAAAAATCACTAGTATACTTTGGAGTCTTATATTGAGTTTACTCAAATCTGGATTTTGCAAACAGTTACTTACTACTTGAATCTCTAGCAGAGGTATGAGAGGGACTAACGTCATGGTTTCAAGGCTAGTAAGGAATAGTGTCTTAGAGCAAGGATGAAGTATGTTTTTCCTTTTCCTTGTGTTTTTTTCAAATACAAAAAAGGATGCTCATGTTTTATATACAGACAGTTGTGCTTAAATACCTTGTCAGGAGTGTTCTCCCATGCAGAAGTAAATGAAGTGATTGAGGTATTTGGAACAGAAACATAGTCTTAGGAGGTTGCAGGTATGTGTTGTGTACAGGAATTTAAGTATGAATTCTAAACTGCATGCTGACAGAAAGCATTATGCATTTGTCTCCCACCCTGTCAGTCTGGGATGCTGATGACAAAGATGGTGGCAAGCTGACACAGCCTGAAAATCCCGATCTTTCTGGGGCCATTCCCTGTGGAAGTGATCACCATATCGCTTGTATAGATTAAGGCACAACAAGATGTAACATGAGCTGTAACTGAATATTGACACTGTTATTCTAGCTCAAATCCTGTCAGTCAATGACAAAATCTCAACAGAAACTGTAAGAACTCAGAAAATGTCCTCCTGAATGTTCAGTATTTGAACAAGTGCTCTTGAGTCAAGCTAGTCTGGCACAGACACTGTTGGTGTTAGCTGATTAAATCATCACAGATTACACTGGCAACAGGGTGCAGTCAGCCCACAATGGAAGATAAGTGGTTTGCAAAAGATACGATCATTATGAAGTTAGCAAGTGTAGCCAGTTATGATGTTCATAAATCTGCCACAATGGTGCAGAAAATCCTTGTGACAAAATAGGATGTTTAGCAGAACTCAGTAGAGGCAATATATGGGAAAAAAAAATCCTGATAACTAGATATCCCTTACAGGAAGACAGCTATTGGAAATTGTGAAGATGCAGATGACAGTCTACAGGATGGTATCACAGAAGAGGATCATAGCCCTTCCTCAAAATGAGTCCATCAAGCACTAGAAGGTAGGGGTTGCTAAATTCCACATGATGGAAAAAAAATATATCTTTTTAGAACAGCAGACAAGAATATAGTACAATATTTCTATAAGACAGGTAACAGAAGGAAGCATCCAATGTGACTTTTTACATCTTAAAATTTTGCAGTCACTTGTCTTTCCAGTACCATACTAGAGTACAGTCTCATGTGAGTCATCTCTCTGTTGTAGAGGATCCAGAATAACACACCTGATAGTGACTTAGCTCATTTGGGCAGTCTCCTAATTCAACACCTTTGCATTAATAAGTACTAAACAGTGACTACTAGCTAAAAATTAAGGGAACAATTCCTCACATGGAATTTGCCTGTTTTGTCATTAACCTATACAAGAAAAAAATGTGGTATAAGCTAGAAAGGCAGAATACAAGAGGATTTAAAGCTAGTTCTTATACAAGTGTGTGCTAATATACAGTATGGATTTGATCTGTCAATGTGCAGAAGTTGTAAGTCAGCCTTCATCTGTGATAGAGAAAACTGAGCTCAGTCTCTGAGATGTATAACAGTGACAGCACAGGCATTGTCAATGAGTACTCAAAATGAGTGCTGAACTGAACTTCATGAGTGCCTGGGCAGGATGTCACTTTGATATCCTTTCTCTAATTATTCACTGAAACTGGAACCTCATGTAATTTATCCCACAAGGCCTCATAAACAGCTAAGGAGAATCACAATGTGAAAATGACATAACAATTAGTCTAATATGAATTAACATTGCTAGGTGGAAAGGATAATCTACATTTGAAAGAGAATATATTTCAGGACTTTTTAATCTTCAGAATCTTCCTAGTCGACAGCAAAGCAAACTAAAGACAAGAAGAAGGCATTCTCCTTATCACTTTAGCATTAGGCTTTATTTTATAGCTAGATATTTACTAAGAATTTGCTTCAAATTTCAAAAAATACCCAAAGAAATGTAAGTTTAAAAACTTTAGAAAATCATAGAACAGATCAACATTGTCTGAATTTGGAAGTAGAATACGTGCAAGGAACAGAGAAGTAGAAACAGAATAGAAATGCAGAAGAACCGTAGTAGATGAAAAAAAAAAGCTAGAAAAACATCCTCAAAATCCAGAACAGGCAATATAATACTTATTGAACAGATAATGGTGGCATATATTTCTGTCTAAATGAATGAAAACTAAGCTGTTTTCTTTCTCTTTTCTGAACTGAGATAGTGTTATTAGACATCTTAATAATGAAACTCTCTGATAGGAAGGCACTACTTCCCGTTTGATAGGGTTACAATTTGTCAACAACAGAAAGTCAGATCCAAGCATCTGTAGATGGTCCAGATGGATTTCAGTCAATGGTGGTGTGAGGAAATGACTTCTAAGCATATTCCCTGCAGTTTTTTCACTTCACAGTGATGAAAGTGTCCTGACAACAGCAGGCAGTTCCCACCATGGTGTGCACAAAGAGAGCAATCAAAGAAGGTGCCCTAAATATTAGTATTGTCTCAGGCAATCCTTGGAGTATAAAGTAATGCATATTACCTCATATTACTCTACAGTAATGAAGTAATAATGCCTTCTGAAACACACTTTTAGAAAACTAATGTGAAGATCATGTGGTGTCCAGAAATATAAATAGAAAGATACACTAAGAGATTAAGATAATCTGTGGACTTCGGTGTATAATGAATGATTGCTTGGCTTCAGAAACACCCACTCTGTGAGCCAGTGCTTTGACCTCATTAGTGCTACAAAGAGTAAATTTATAACACCCAAAGAGGACATCTGTTGAATTAGTCTGCAAAAAAGCATGTTTTATGCATAAAAGCTCCACATCCAAGGTCTTCTCACAGTGACAGAACTGTGACACAACCATAAGAAACCCCCTTTCCCTCTGCTTTCAAGGGTATAGCTTTGAAAAGCAATGAGACTTGCCATACGATTTAAATGAACTATATCAGAATCACTGATGACTCAAGATGATAACAGTGCCATATACATACCTGATTGATGTTTCCAAATTGTTCTCCTTGTTAAATAAAGCAAGGTATCTTTTTAAGCTTATATATTTATCTTTCATTTTTGTTAATGAAAACCAAAACTTAGGTCTCATTATTCTAATTCCAGGAATTAAAACTTATTAAACCTCTTCTCATATTGCATCATGGTCTTGGTTAAAGAAAGATTGCACCAAAGGGAAATTCTATGCTGTTGATTTCAGTGTGTTGCCAGAACATTTGAAAGAAATGTAAATTAAAAATCTCATGTACAGAAAGCATTCCAGCCAGTCTAACCACACAAAGAGCTCCAATATGGCTTAATTTACCCAGCCAACCAGTCCATGCTGCGATGGTTAATATGCTTCCAGTACTCAAGTTAGCTCATAAAAATCTTGCTCAGCAAGTGTAAACTATACTGCGTGTAACTTGAGAAGAAAGTGCCACTATAGATGCTAATAGGATTTTAATTTTGAGGGTTTTTTTTACTTCCCTTAGCTACTTGCTAGAGAATTTTTTTCAGATTTAATAGCTAAAGTGATGAGACATGTGTAAGTGTCTTTATAGACATGAGCAGAAATTATTCACTAGCAGGTGTATACCATAAACCATCAGTTGGCAGGGAGAAATCCTTTTGATCTTCTCTTCCTCTACTTTCTACTTCTCTTTTGTTGCCAGAATCATTGTCTCCCATTATCATGGTTTAGGCCCAGTGCATAACTGAACACCACGATGCCCTAAAAAAGGGCTAGTCAAAATAAGGACTGGAAGGGCTTCTCACCACTTAGACAGGTCACAGGCAAAAGACAGACAAAATAAAACAAAACAGTTCTGTTACCAACATCAGAGTAGAACAATGGGAGATACAACCACATCTTAAAATCAAAACACCTTCCCCGCATCCCTCTCTTCTTCTCAGGCTCAACTTTTGTTGCCCGTTTCTTCACCTTCCCCCTCCCCCTCTGCCTTGAGGCACAGGGCACCCTTGAGGGGGTGGGGGTTTGCGGTCGCTCTTCCCGCCACATCACATGCTTTCTTAGGAGTAGGGAAAAAAAAACCTCAGCCCAGTGTCCCTCTCTCTCTGCTTCCATGTGGCCCCCTTTTCATAGGGGAAAAAGTCTCAGAAGTCCAATATGGGTCTGCCCACAGCTGCAGTTTCCCTCACACACAAAACTGCTTCAGCCCAAGTCCACAAAACTCCAATCTGGGTCTGCCCATGGTCACAGTTCCCTCACACACGACCAGTCGACCCGGGTCTCGCCACGGGTTGCAAAGGGGAAACCTGGATTCTCCATCCTCCTCCTCCTCCCTCTCCTTTCTTTCCTTCAAACCGACCTTGGTGTTCTTTAAAGTTGTTCTCCTTGGGCCCCACTCTTTTTCTCTGCTGCAGGTCTCCTCCGATGGTTATGGAGATCCCAGCTCTCTCTTTTTTTCGGGATGACCTGCAGCAGGGCTTAAGCTTAAGTTGCGGTCGGGGCTGGCCAAACCCAGCTGGGCAAGGCTGGGAGCTGTGCTGCTCAGAGCCGGTGGCAGCCTTGCACCCCCCTTAAATACATGAATTCGCAGGGTCGCTGATTGGCTTGGCCCTGGTCAGAGGTGGGCCTGACAAAGGCAAAGGGGGAGCTTTTCAGGTAGCTTCTTAAAGGGCCATGTCCATAGCCCTTCCCCCGTTACCAAAGACACAACCAAAAACCCTCACAGAAAACCCAATACACCCGTGAACATATGGTGTACAAGGAAGACTTTGTTCATGTGATACTACCCATGTGAGGGAGTATTGTTTTATATATAGGTCACCCTGTAGATTTTCTGTCACCTGCAGAGATCAGGAGAAAAGCTGGTGTTTAACAGCCATTGTAAGTGAACTACTGTAAATCACAAAAGATAACTCTAATCTCTGTTTTTACACAGAAGTTATTGAATCTTCTTAATCATCACTTCTTCAGATCTATAGGGATAATGATAATCTGTATGAAAACAAAAGAATGAAAATATCTTTCTTTAATTCAGCCCCTTGTTATTTGTTTTAATATGCTTAAAGTTAAGAACATAGCCCTTAAATGACAGCTAGTTATATAAAGATTTTCAGACAAAATATAATACAGCACTTTCAATATACTTTACAAATGTTTTTTCCTCCCTGAGATTTAACATTCAGTCTCTTAGCCACAACAGGATTACAGTTATAATCACTGAAACATTTCATTCCTTCTTAATTTTGTGCTTACATGCATTGTTAGCCCAACTTTAAAACTCACAGCATGGATCTCCTTTGTATGAATAAAAAACCCATTCACAGAAAATCTGTTGCCTTCTCTCTGTGATTTCACTTGCTTTTGTTATCAAAAAAATTTTTTACATCAAAAATTGTATATTAAACCATGATGACATGGGAATTAAAAGTGAATAACCACAAAGTGCTGCAACTGACCATTTTAAATGGAATTAAATGAACCCCGATGATTAAGCATTCCTTCTCTGCCATGGTGTGTGAACCTAAAATAAATATCTAATAACCTATTCTAATTCTGAACTTTAAACTTGTGCCAAAGTGATTGATACAAAGCCAAAAAGTTATCAGTTTTTGCTGGTAATGTAAAAATATTAGAATACGTCAAACAAAAGGTGTTTAGTGTTAGAAAAAGAATTTTATGATGAATTGGCTTTTCAGAAAGAAATAATGTTTATAGATGGATTAGAATTTGTTGTTTGTGAATTTTTGTGTACAAATAAGTTATTTGTAATAGTGTATGTACATATTTTATTGTCCCAAATATTGTTGATCTATGTCTGTATTTCTATATTTCTATTCTATAATTCTATTATTCTATTTTTATGTAACATACAGGATATTAAAAGAAAATAAAAACAACCTTCCATATAATGAATGCATAAAAGATCATGTTGCTGGTGATTATATAGGTTATATGCAAACAAGAATAAAATACATAGGTCAGTAAATGAAATGTTTGTCATTCCTAGTAAAAAGCTGTAGGAAGGGCCTGGAAAACCCAGAGGGCTGCTGTCCAACAAAAAATGTCTCTGGTAGGCTGAGCCTGGGGAGGCTATGGGGCCACACTCACATTCAACTGGGAGCAGCCAAAAGGCAGCAGCCCTGGTGAGGGAACGTATAAAAATAAACCCAAGCAGAACCCAGTATCAAGGAGTAGGGGATCTTGACCATAAACATAATATTGGTCACAGGAAAGGCTTCAAGATGCTGTTGATTCACCATAGCCCTCCTTCTTGAGGAAGATTCCACTGTCACCTTCAGGATGGCAACAGACATTGGAAGTGTGAGATCCAGGAAGGGCTTTTTGATATAAGAATTTGTACTACGTTTTCACTAAGGTTTTTTTGACTTGGTCTATTAGGTTATTAATGGACAAATGTTACCAGTAGTAAATTCTTAGCTCTGTATGTATGTGGTGTATTTTCCTTTTCTCATAAAAACAAGATTTTGAGAATTTAAATGTGCAGTTTAGCACATTATGACTAACTATTTTGAAAGGTTTCCTTTCAGACTTGACCTCACTAGTGAAATTAAGCTGTTTTTCAGTGTTTGGATACACTAAAACTGGGAAAATCAGGCAGTACGTATCCAATAAATGTATGGTTTCCCTTGGTCATGTAATCTGCTCACCAAGTCATTTTTGGATGATACTGCCTGTGTCAGGAGCAGTGTTAGTGTTTCCACCACATACGCCCTAGGTGGTTGAACAGGGCTGGAGGTGGCAGCAACAGGGCCCATCCGCAGTCCAGACATCACTGAGCTGCAGCAATGTGCTTCTGGCCTGAGGTTAGTCTAGAATGGTGGAAGGAAAGTTTTGAACCAGCAGAGGACAGTCTGGAAACAAACATCAACACCAAAGCTCAGTAAGGCCAAGGGCTGAGCCAGAACCGGGCTCCCAGCTGAGGTAGGTCAAGACAGTTATGGCCTGGGGGTGCTTGCTGACAGCCTGTTAACCTAACCTCAAGGTTAAGAATATTAAATTAAATAATTAAGTTTAAAAATACATGCTATTTCATTCAGGCATATACAGTGTTAAACTTTGACACTGTATTGGGTTTTCTGTGAGTAATTTTGGTTTTGTTTTTGGTAGTGAGGGAGGGCTATGGAGACAGCCCTGTAAGAAGCTACCTGAAAAGCTCCTCCAGTTCCAATGTCAGACCCACATCTGATCAGGGCCAAGCCAACCAGTCCCCCTTTTGGAGCATGGTGGTACTCAGTTGTGCACTGGACCAAAAAGCACTAAAGACACTTAATAAAGCTTCCGTCTGATTGGGTTGGTTTGAAGAATAAAAAGTTTCTTTGTTCGAAGTGTGACAGCATCTGCCATATGTTTCTAGAAAGTGAACACAAAAATTACTGTTTCAGTACATGTTGGTCACTACAATGAAATAATTTGGTTTGGGTTCTCACAGTTGCTTTGAATCTTTATGTTAATAGCATTAAATGGCTGAGTGCAACTGATTAAGTCAGTCGAGATATCACAATAACAAGAAATTCT
The DNA here is from genome assembly GCF_000695765.1 of Mesitornis unicolor. Classification (NCBI taxonomy): domain Eukaryota; kingdom Metazoa; phylum Chordata; class Aves; order Mesitornithiformes; family Mesitornithidae; genus Mesitornis; species Mesitornis unicolor. The sequence continues at coordinate 26,224 of NW_010180862.1, forward strand.
CTGTTAACATTTTGTTCTTCTTCATAAACTTTTTTATATCCCTGTTATCAGGTTTGAACATCTTTGAGACTGAGCTTCAGAACTTTACTCTTCATTTATATTTTTGCTTAAAATATTCAGTCAGTTTTATTTTCCCTATTGCTAAAACTAAGCACAGATACTAACTCCTTTTGATTTTGTATGCTGTTGAGAGTATATAAAAACAGCTCAGCTTATGTATGTGATGTGTATATATTTTCTGTCTTGATAAAGTTAGCAAATGAGAAAAAATATTAAATATAATTTAATAACAACATACACATGTGGGAGTTCACCCACCTAAAATCTCTCACCCAGTTATGTCCTATAACAAAGATCCAATCTATCTGTTGTCTAGAATATTTTAAACCTGATCATCTACATTCATTATTAACCTCTTCAACATGAAAGACTTGTGAGTTATTTTTGAGTACTAAGAAGTGTTGCCCTGTGGCAATCCAAACTAATTTTCTAATTCACCAGAAAACCTTGACACGTGGTTCAGGACTAAAAGCTTTACTGGTGCTGCTGAAACTAATTTTTTACATAATAGCCTAGAGGTTATAGTGCTTATCTGAGATGGGGAGAACATGGATTCTAGACACCCTTTCTGCTGATCTTCACTGTCTCAGTCACAACACTGGGAATCCCAAGTGGAAAAACAGAGGCTAGTATTTTCTAATGGTTGAATGTGCTCTTAGTGGAGAAGCAAAAACAACTAAGGAAAGAAAATTTTCCTCTGCAGGTATTGAAGGTGTCTTCCTCCACTGACTGTATGAATCATTTAGTCATTCTAGGGGAATAAGTTTATTCTCCAAGGCTAGATATCTAAAATTTAGCAGAAAAAGTGCCAAGATTGAGTATTACAGACTGTGTCCTATCACTTGTTAGCTGTCAAAATATTGTCAAGCTCAACATACTCCTACATGATATTTCAGTTTCCACAGACCAGCATTTTCTCACAGCAGCTTGTTTGCTGTGAGAAATTGCTAGCCATGTTTAAAACACAAAGTGTAAATTCATATTAATAACATGATAGTCTTAATATAATAAAGCAAGAATGCCCACTGGAGAAGCAAGTTTTGTAGTAACACAAGGAGAGAAAACATTCAGCTCACTTATTGACATGAAAATACAAGGGAAATTAAAATAGTCATGGTGTGGGAGCTATACAGCACACATGCCATTAGTTATAGGTACCATACACAATACAAATGCAAAACTTTTAAGGATTAAGTATGAGTCATCTGAGCAATTTTGTTATAAAAGGAACCACTTTTTGCAACTCATGTTGCAGGTTTTCCCTTTAGCTCTTCTGGGAGCCTTGCCAGTATCAAAAGGTCTCTGTGGATAAAACATATCATACTACAATGCTAAAGGTGTGTTTCCATTCTAAAATATCATTCTCTGCAAGTTAGGTGTTCATACCATGATTATATTATGCCTGATGCTAGCCAAGGCAACATTTGCTCAGTTTCACTTGAAAGACAATTCTTCCAGTTAATAGTCTTATGAAGTCACCCTGGAATTCAAAAGTTAATGCATTTGTGTTCATGTCTAATATAAGAAGTGAAAATAAGGCCAGAATTTGTTGCTGAAATTAAAATTTAATCAACAGTTCTGTCAATGATGTAAAAGGCACAAGAGAATTTAACTTAGTCTTTCAGATTTGTGTCAGGTCTTGAAAGATAATATAATGTAGGTTTTTTCTTTCCTGAAAAAACATAAACAGCTATGATTACAAAATGCATATATGAAGCATATCTTTTCAGTGAGAAAACCCATACATTGCTTTGTTAAACAATACTTCACACTGACACTGCTTGTCTGTCTCTACCCATCATTCACAAATATTAAAACAAATTCCCTTAAATTGTACTAAAAAAAAAAAGGAAATGCAGTCTTAAATGGAGCGTCTGCCTTAAAGCAATTCATTAAATAAAGTGATTATCTCCTTGAATAATATAAACCTATAACTCTAGTATTTGGGCAACTGATTAATTGACATGATTTTTTTTTATTTTTACCTTGCAGTTTCAATTAGGTGGATAACGCTGTACAATAACTTAATAAAAATTGTTCAAAAGCAGTGAAGGAAGCAAATGTATCAATTTTATTTGCATGATGTTATGAATGGGATAACTTAATGGGTACTGCAAAAATCTGACTCTGACAGAGGAAAGTGGGTTTATCACAATTGTGGAAATTATTTCATCACACTAATTTCCTTTACTTGTTTGGCAGTTTGAGAAAGGAAGTGAACAAGTTAAAATGAAAATAAATTTCTAGCTCCTTGATCACGATTTGATGATCATTTATACTTAAATATGTTGTAAGCAATTTATTTTAAAGAGTACGAAGGACTTCAATCATTACCATTTTCAGGAAGTGAGGTTTTTACACTAGTTCCATTTATACCAATAAGTTACAATTATGGATGGATTCACCAAGGATGGATTTGAATTATAAATATTTCCCAAGATTCAGAGGTTTTTAAGCAATTCAATCTTTTTCATAATTTATGAGAACACACTTTGGCTGTGACTGTTGAATTCACTTCATAAATTAATTCACTTGTGAACATACACATTTGCGAAAAAGAAATGTACCAGTCAATGTTTAAAAAAGTGATAACCTTAAGCCTTCAAAGTCTGCATCTTAGTAACCAGCTAAATATGCAAAATTCCAAATACCCTTTGTTTCAGTGGCAGCTGTTAGAAGCAATTCTGGAAGATGCAAGCTCAGAGTAACTCAGTAATCTATGAAGAAAATTACTTTCAGCTTTAATAGGCACTGGGTTCAGGTTCTCACAGAGCATTTCACAGATTTATTTTGAACATGCATAGTAAAATGAAGACAAGAACAGATACTAAATCATGTCCTGAAGTGTCATTAGAAAAATTAGGACTTCTCCCTGTGAAAAGGTGACAGGGCCTTTAGCCCAACTGAAGTGCATCTACACTAATGTACACAGCATGTGCAATAAGCAGGAGGCACTGGAGGGTATTGTGCATAGGGATAACTACAATATAGTAGCTATCACGGAAACATGGTGGAATGAATCGCACAACTGGAGTGTAGTCATTGATGGGTATAAGCTATTCAGAAGCAATAGGCAAGGAAGGAGGCGCGGTGAAGTGGCCATATATGTTAGAGAATGCTATGACTGTCTAGGTATTAGAGATAGTGACAACAGGGTCAAGAACTTATGGTTGACAATCAAGGGGAAGGCCAACATGTCAGATATCATGGTGGGAGTTTGTTATAGACCATCTAACCAGGATGAAGAAATAGACAAAATATTCCTGTCTCCCTTTAAGGCTCAGAGAGCAGAATTTTCCCTCTATTGTCCCCTACCCTCCTAGAGGAGGATTAAAAAAAAAGGGAATAGAGAAAAAGATGCTTCGCACAAGGTTGGAAGTTAAGACTGTAACTAGTTTAATGAAATAACAAAAGGGAAAAGGAAATGGGAATTAATAAGGGATAAAAGATATTTAACTCTATACAAAACCCAATCCCAGTAGTCCCGAGGGGAAGTGTCCGAGCAGTGCCTCGCGGCTGCTGCGACTGCTGTGACTCGTCACCAGGGACTGAAGTGGTGCCGGGGAGCGGATGGTGGTGGGTGGCGGCGCTAGGCCCAGCCATCACAAGATTCGTCAGGAAGCAGCCCAGGAAAACCAGGAAAAGCCCGCAAAAACCTCGGGCCTCCTCGTTTTTTTATAGACTGTGGCTGGAAAGGGAAGGGAACAGTAATGATCTCGGATCCCCTAGAGTCCTACAGACACCACCTGTCCTTCTCTTTCAGGCTGATAACCCTTAAACCATAACAATTCCACATATCATTAACTTCACCAAGTTAAGGACTGTCTCTCTTCAGCAATCTGTGGAGTCCAGGTTGCAGGTCTTCATTCACCTTGGTAGTCTATCAGGATGGAGGAGATGGTATAGAGTACATCAGAGTCCATGTGTACACGTGGGTTTATCCAGGAACTCTCGGATGCCACACTACTATCTAGATAGAAGAAAACTTAAAAACAACTTATCACTATTATACAGTACTGTATATTACATAACATAAAATCAAACTCTTTCAGCCAATGTTAAATTTCTTTGTGGTACACAATGAACTTCACCATTTTCCTGCATTACCCACCAAGTATGTCCTGGGCCTTGAGCAGAGACAACCCCACGGATGGGTTTGCCCCTGTCCAAGGCAGGAGGGACCCACACAGTCTTCCCCAACAGATTCTTTTCACATACAACAGGGACTCCATCCCCTTCTACTACGTGCAACAGGTCTGACTGGGCGACACTGGCTCTGTTAATGGATCCCCTGGTGTTAACCAACCAGGTGGCTTCTGCCAAATGTTTATCCCAGTTTTTTAAAGCTCCCCCACCCATTGCTTTCAGAGTGGTTTTTAGCAAGCCATTATATCGTTCACTTTTCCCAGAGGCTGGTGCATGATAA
>NW_010180863.1:0-2211 GCF_000695765.1 Mesitornis unicolor
GATGCTCGGGGTCGCGGTGCCCCCTAAGAGCGTTTTAAATCTGCCGCGGTGTCCGCCAGGACCGCCTCTCCCCGACGTCAGCTGTAACGTGAGAGCTGCTGCTTCAGGAAATCAGGAGCCGTTCACCCTGCCCCGTCCTGGTTTTTTTTGATTTTTTTTTTGGTGATTTTGCCGCTGTGGCAATCGCTTCTCTCTCTAGAACTAGCACCCGGCTGCAGTACTCACTGGTCCTGCTGCTGGATCTTGCCGAAAAAAAGTAGCAAACATAGGCCATGACACTGAGGATAGAATAACTGCTGAAATGAAAAAGACAAACAGAAATACCTGGGCAGCACACACCAAGCAGGAGATGGCCCTGGTGTCCAAGAGGGAATTGGCAATGGCTTCGGGGAGCATGGTGGAGAAGGAGTCGAACGTTTGCCATATTGAAACCAGGCTGTGGAGAGCTCAAGAGATAGCCTTGTGGAAAAAGTTGGCTTCCCAGGGAAGCACAGAAGCCCAGAACCCCAGGCTTTGTGGGGCTACAAAAGCGCTTCATAGAAAAGATAAGACCCAGCAACAGCCTTCAGTCGTAACATCTTTGGTGTGGGAGAAGAGCTTGACCGTTTCCATTTGAGAGGCGGGTCCTTCCAGCAGCCACAAAAACAGGGGCCACAAAAACTGGAGACAAATATGGATGATATCGAAAAGCATGGAAAAGGAGAGCCCAAGTCTTTCTTTGTCTAAAAAAACACTTGGCAGGGAAGGAGAAATCCAGACACAGCGTTCAGTCCTAGCCCCTTTCTTGTGTGTGTTGCAGTCGAACGTTTGCCATATTGAAACTAGGCTGTGCGCAGCCCCAGAGAAAGCCAGGTGGCAAACGTTGGCTTCCCAGGGAAGCACAGAAGCCCAGAAGCCCAGGCTTTGTGGGGCTGCAAAAGCGCTTCATAGAAAAGAGAAGACCCAGCAACAGCCTTCAGTCCCAGCATCTTTGCTGTGGGAGAAGAGCTTGACCATTTCCATTTGAGAGACGGCTCTGAGCAGCAGCCATCTAAATTGGAGGCGAACATGGACAAGATCATGAAGCATGAAAGAGCTGAGGCCAAGGCTTTGTTTTATTACAGAAGCAATTGGCAAGGGAGGAGAAATCCAGCAACAGCTTTCAGTCCTAGCCAATTTCTGTTGTGAGTTGGAGTTGAACGTTTGCCATATTGAAACCAGGCTGTGGGCAGCTCCAGAGAAAGCCTGGTGGTAAACGTTGGCTTCCCAGGGGAGCAAAGAAGCTCAGTAACCCAGGCTTTGTGGGGCTACAAAAGCACTTCATAGAAAAGATAAGACCAAGCAACAGCCTTCAGTCGTAACATCTTTGGCGTGGGAGAAGAGCTTGACCGTTTCCATTTGAGAGACACTCTAAGCAGTAGCCACCAAAACTGGAGGCAAACAGGGACGAGATCGCGAAGCATTGAACAGCAGAGCCCGAGGCTTTGTTTGGCTACAGAAGCACTTTGCAGGTGCAAAGAAAGTGAGGCACAGCTTTCAGTCCTAGCCCCTTTCTGGTGTGAGTTGGAGTTGAACGTTTGCCATATTGAAAGTAGGCTGTGGGCAGCTCCAGAGAAAGCCTGGTGTCAAACGTTGGCTTCCAGGGAAGCAAAGAAGCCCAGAAGCCCAGGCTTTGTGGGGCTACAATGGCACTTCAAAGAAAAGACAAGACCCAGCAACACTCTTGACTCCTAGCACCTTTGGTGTTGGAGGACAGCTTGACCTTTTCCATTTGAGAGGCGGCTCGAACCAGCAGCCACCAAAATAGGAGACGAACATGGACGAGAAAACCAAGCATGGAATAGCAGAACACAAGGCTTTATTTGGCTACAGAAGCACTTGGTAGGTGAATAGAAATCCAGACACAGCTTTCAGTCCTAGCCTCTTTCTGATGTGAGATGGTGTCGAAAGTTTGCCATTTTGAAACCAGGCTGTGGGCAGCTCCAGAGAAAGGCTGGTGGCAATCGTTGGTTTCCCAGGGAAGCAAAGAAGCCCAGAAGCCCAGGCTTTGTGGGGCTACAAAAGCGCTTCATAGAAAAGAGAAGACCCAGCAACAGCCTTCAGTCCCAGCATCTTTGATGTGGGAGAAGAGCTTGACGGTTTCCATTTGAGAGACCGCTCTGACCAGCAGCCACCAAAATTGGAGGCGAACATGGAGATCGCGAAGCATGGAACAGCTGAGTCCAAGGCTTT
>NW_010180864.1:0-1630 GCF_000695765.1 Mesitornis unicolor
TACATATATATCTAATATTTATGTATATTTTATATATATAATATTACAGCACTGGCAGGAAACCGTAGGTGACAAAACCCAATGCATTTAGTGATGCAAAATGTAACCTGAGCACTATTATTTTACCCGTAGTTTGCTGGATCCACTGCAAATTCTGCTGGTTTTGGTTTTGTAATGCATTTGCACACAGCTACAACGTGTTACCTTTTGTGAATTTTCACCTTTAAGAAGACTAAAGTAATTTGCTCCGTCAATTTAGTTTATTGAATTGAATTCTAGCCCCAGTAATCAACATCTTACATCACCATCAGCTGTTTGAAAGGAGTTCTTGGAAGAGTTGGTTTTTCCCATCATCTTGGTTTCTTCATGGAATTGCAATTGTTCAGGTTACTACACAGTGGGGAGCTGGCCAGGAAATAGTTGCTCATTACTCAAAGTGTTTGCGACCAAACAATAAAATATTCTTCAAGACGTGTGCTTTTAATCTACAAATGCATTGCTATGAAAACCAAGATTTTCAGTTACGGTTTTTAAAAAGTCATTGAAGAAGTATTCATCCACCTTTAATCGAGTGTCATTGTATGACACCTATCTATGTACTTTTCTGGTCATATTACCCTGGTGCTTTGCTCCAGGCACTGGTCTTGTTTACCTGAAAAACCACTTACATCCTAGATTCAGTCGAAATAATCAGCCCTGATGTTTATTCACCCAGCACCAGCCCCCTCAATATAGTACACCCAGGGCCTTGACAATTATTTGTGTTGAGAAATAGGTATCACGCAATTCACTGCCTTCTAAAAAGACGTGGCCAATTTGCATAGCATTCATTTGCATAATTTTATTTATTTCCTGTTGCTTCTATCCAGCTACTCCCTATTGTAATGTGCTCCTGGCCCTGCAGTTTCCCTCCTTTGCTGTGAGTTACCGGAGCTTGCACACCCTTGCCATTGTGTAATTTGCACAGCCATTTGTGTCATCTCTGACTGTGGCCCTGTATGTTTAACTTAGCATATTATAATACCATAAAGTTCTAAATCCAAAGGAATGTGAGATGGGATATATCTATTTATTAGAATATTAGCATTTCGAACATGACATTTTATACAATGCTTTGAACCACATGGTGCATATTCCTTTATTTAAATAGTACCTCTGAGTCTTAATATCTCCTTTCCAATTTGGACAGATTAGCTAAGTGGTTAAGTGGTATCCTTTTATTATCCATCTCCTCTGTGTCATCCTCGTATTTTTGATAAGATAGGTGACTAGTGGGATGCTCTTTTTAAAGCGTATGTCTTCATAGCTGTGCATTGCTGTTTACAATTTTATATGTTTCATTTCCCACTTCATTTTTTTAGAAAAATTTAGAACAAAATAATTATTAATAAAAAGTGGGCACTTGCAGAAAGAGCTAGTAGACATTTAGGAGTAATTTTAAAGTATAATTTCTTTCCTGTCTTACTTTCTACCCTTCAAAGATGAAGGGTAGAAAGGGATGAACAAAAGGAAAACAAGTTCTGGTGGGCAAAGGCAGATGGAGGTGTGTAGCTAAATAGCAAACCTTTTCCAAGGTGGATGATTCAGAGGGGTTACTGAATACTGCACGTTAGGAGGGAAGGAATGTAGG
>NW_010180864.1:1645-10430 GCF_000695765.1 Mesitornis unicolor
CTTTATTTCTGAAGATAAGTTCTAAAACACTACTTTTTTGACTGTTTTCAGTTGGTTTGTAGGATGATAACCATAAAACTGTGCTGCAGAGATTTGAATGTAACATGCCACGTAAAAATAGAGTATATGAGAAATATGTCTTTAATCTGAGGCACAAAAATAAAATGAAACTATGGATGCTCTGAACTGTGCTAATTGCATTTTGCAATTACGGGGATCTGACTCATAAAAGTGCCAGACTGACACCATCCGAAATCTCACAAAAAAAAGCAAACAGAACATTTGGAATTAACTTTTGAAAAGGTTAAAGTTTCCTAAGGAAGGGAAATCACACATATCCTGAGGGAAAACGCAGACTGCTCTTGGAGCAGAGAGCTCTCAAAACTTTACTCAGAGGTGGAACTACGACAGATCAAGATACGGAGCCTGTACACACTATGGTAACTGGTCAAATAGGGGTAATCCTTGGTGTATGATGAGGATGCCAGAAATCCAATGGGTGATATAGGAAGCAGCTCTGGCAACCTATATGGAAATACTGATGAAAAGCAGTGTTATTAATAAAATCCAATGGGTGATATAGGAAGAAGCTCTGGAAATACTGATGAAAAGCAGTGTTATTAATTCAAAGGAGTTTGTTATGGAAGTCTTGTTAGAAAACTAAGTAACCAATTCTCTCAATCTGAGAGGAGAACACTTTCTTCTGCTTGACTCGGGTAAACAACTCGGTGTGTTAGAGGAGTTTTTAGCATTATAAATGTTTTTAATTATTTTTGAAAGCTAGAGAAAATAAGAACTTAAGTAAAATGGAGAGCTCGTTTTCCTCTAATTTTCTCCACTAAAAAAAATTGTGAATAGGCAGAATAACTTTTTAAGGAGTCTTTTTTTGCTGAAAAGTACCAGAATTCTTCCACTGCATATTCTGTGAAAGGGCAAGGGCATGAAAAAGTTGAGAAAAAGGTGGAAATCAGCCTCCTGCAGACAGAGGTGCTCAGGACAGGGTTAAAAGGAGCTGGAAAAGCCCAGCTTTCCCCTAATACATATCCTAGAAAAGATTTTGCTGTAATGTTGCTGTTAAAAAGTGGATCATGACAGGCTTATTTCTTTGGGGAAGAGTAGGGGAAACCCAATAAGCAGGTCACTGCAAAAAAGCACCTGGCAGATTTGAGGACCTAACAGAATATATAAATATAAAGTAAACACTTTCCATTGCCTATAAGGGAAGAAATGTGTTGGAGATGACTGATATCAAACACTTTTCTGCTCTTGGATGCCCCAGCAGGGATCCAGCCGGACCCTGCGTACTTGTGCACATTTAACAGTCTCTTTAAAAAAAAAAGTTTCCACAAAGAAATCATTTGGGTTGTGACTCAGCACTTGAGGAAGGTGGCAAAGGAAAATAAAAGACATTTTTAACCCCTAGAGGTATCACAAAGTGTGATGTTTATGAAAGGTATTTTGATGCCAGTGATACTTTTGGCACAAAATTCTTCATCACAAGGAACCTAAAAGGACTACAGGAGGAAAATGTAAATAACCCAAAGATATACTGGAATAAAAACAGCTAAAGGAGAAGCCTGCACGCAGAAGCAATGAGTGAGAGCTTCTGTGTGCTCCCCAGCTGATGAGGACAGGGTCCCTTCCTGTGGGGAAAACTTCTGTTTTCCATCACTACCTGAACTATCAGCCAAAAGCATCCCTAGGAGAAGTGTCCAAAAAACCCCTGTGTGTCAGATCAAGCTTCACTGCCTGATGTTCAGCCACTGCCTTTGCTGGGGAGGCCGTACCCCTCCACGCTATCAGTTCAAAAGGATAGTTCATAGGAAAAAAACTTTTGGCATTGTCCTTGTTAATTGTCCTTGCCTATTTGATCTAAAAAGGATAATTTGTGCTTTTAAGTCGGTCATTGTAAGTGGAAAATACTTTGCTTTGTTGTTTCAGCTAAGATAATTACAGCCCTCACAAGCTCTGTAGACACCTGAAGGACATTTGATGGTTGCAGACATGACTGCTAATGGGTTTGAAAAGGTGCTCAGTGTAGCCTGGAGCTCGAAATTAAGTACATTGGAAGAAAAAGGTGTGGGCTGGCTCAGGCTGGGGGCGGGTGTGGGTTGATGCTGCTCACCTGAGGGTGAAGAGCAGCACCTGGGGCTGGTGCAGGGTCACTATTGGGCAGCCAATCCCCTCCCACTCAACCAGCCTGGGTGTTGTGGGAGGAGGTGGTGGTGTATTTATTGCTCCTGGGTGGCTGCGAAACTCTTTTGTTTGTCTACATGTTCTCCTACAATGCCTGAGCAAGAAGGTCCTGGGAATCCACCATCATCTTCTGCTCCTGAGTGTCGCTTGCAGCACATCAAGGTAAGTGTGACATGATTTTTGTTTGTCTACTGGATTTGGTGTGTCATGTGGAGTCCAGTGTTTCGTTTGGCTCTGTTCTGGAGGATTTGGGCTAAACTTTTATCATGTTAATAATAGAGGTTTGATGATATGGCGTGGGCCATAGTCAGTCAGAGCTTTGTGGTGTTTGCCTAAGTATCTTCTTTGTTGTGGCTGATGAGGACCAAAAGGCTTTAAATTTGGTAGAGCCAGTTTTTGTGGGCCATAGTCAGTCAGAGCTTTCTGGTGTTTGCATAAGTATCTTCTTTGTTGTGGCTGATGAGGATCAAAAGGCTTTAAATTTGGTAGAGCCAGTTTTTATTAGAGTGAAGCTGGAGGTAATCTTAAATGGAGAAACTCATAATAACCATGGGAGGCAGAAATGATTGCTTGCTGTGTCCTTGTAGGCTACTTGTTGCTTTTAGGCTTGGTTTTGGTAAAGTGGCTCTTGGAGTTGTAGTGTATTCTGTGTGGTGTTAAAGAGGCTTTTGAGAAGTTTTCTTTGCATCACTAGGTTTAGGTTCTGGTTCCTCTTGTATCCTGCTCTGTAACACCAACCCCTACCCCCTGGACTTCCCTGCCGTGGTGCAGATGGGTGGCTGCTCCCCTGTGCTTTCTGAGGGTTTCTCCATGGTGCATTGCTTTAAAGATTCATGTATTAATGTGTGCTTAAGGCTGTAAATTAAGAAACGGAAATATTAAAGGCATTTTGACTTTGTAATGTAAACAGAGCCGTGGTATTTATTTACTCTTAATGTAAATGTACAGTCAAAGGTAGAAACGAAATACAGCGAACTTTGGGTTTGAAGCTGAAGATCCAGGTAAAAGGAACTTTGTAGCAAAATGTGTTGCTTGCTTTGTCCAAAAAAACCCTCATAACAAACAAAAAAACTAACAACCCCCTGCCCCCGTTCTAGACTTTTCTTCCTGCTGGAGGCTGCTTCAATGTAGATGGCTATGTTAATGTATGTCTAATCTGGTTTTGCTAAATAGGACACAAGTGATACGTAATGATGAAACAAATACCGGCATGAAATTGTGCAGTTTCTAATGGCTCTGGAAATTGAATGTCTTAGCACTAGTTCGCACTAATTGTTTAATGGAGAAAAGCATTAAATTCAAGTAGCTACTGGAAAAAGTTGCAAACCCCTCTTTTCTCCTTGGTTTTGCCAACTAGAAGTAGCACAGCAGTGAAATATAAGCTGTGTGCCTGCTTGTGGTGGAAGCTGATGGTGCAGTACCACTGCCAGGTAAAAGGACTATTTCAGATGAGATCAACTGGTGCAAGGCCTGGCTTCAGTTAAAGGAATAAGTCTGAGAATCTTAAACTGGGAATTTTTACACTACACTCAATTCAACAGAAAATTCTGATTTGTAGCAGCTGCGGGTGTGGAAATAATTAAAAGCTACATTTTCCATACCTGCCCGAGTTCTTTTTTAGGTATACGACAGGCAGTGGGGTTCACTGAGACTCTTGCTACCGTTTGTCTATGCCGCAGCCTGAGCGGCTTAATCTATTTATCAGTAGCAGCAAATTTTTAGTCATTTTCATAAGCATCCTGTACAAAATGTGCCAGCTAAACTGTATTCAGCAAGAGTGGGAGAAGTAAAGAAAACCCACAACAGAAAAGCAGACAAAAAACCCCCTCGAAACCTGATCTGACCGTTATGGGAGACGATTATTATAGTTCTTCACTTGCAAATTTTCCATTTGTGTTAAGTTGCTTCCCACAGTCTCTTACTGTCACATTCATTCAAAAGCCAGAATGGCATTGATAGAGTTGAGCGTTTTGGCTCGTTTGCCCCAGTTCTGCCTGGAGACTGGGCACAGAGGATGTAACAGAAATCTTCCACCAAATTTCTGCCCTCCCGGTCATCCTTTTTTTACTCGAAAGTGCTACTTAGCCTTTCCTTGTCCTCCTTTTGTCCCAAGTCAAATATGTTTTGAAAACCAAACAAAACACTTGAAATGGCAATTTTGGAGCTTCCTGCTTGCAAAGCTCTTCCTCCTTCAGATGCATAAAAAACCCCACAAAACCCAAGCAGCTTAAAAATGAATTTGAAGTTTCTTTACCTATTTGTCTTTAAAGCAGTGCAAAGCGAGGCCATATAAATTTTATGAATTAATTTGTTTTGTTTGCAGCTGGTTACCATGTTCCTGTTAGGTTACAGAGCCTTTTTCACTGTGCCGTTTTCTAGATGTTATCAATATGGCCCTTTAGTTCAGAATTACCACTACTACTACAACAACTAGGAGGAAATGCACTCCCACTCGTTGCTGTGATAAGATGCCTCGCATCCTCCTCCTTGCGATGGTTTCCACTTCTCCGATGCAGACATATTTGCAGCAACGATAACAATTTTCAAAAAGAAACTAATAAAACGTTTATAAACAATTTTTTTTAAGGCTTGTGATTTCCTCCCTACAAAACCGTCACTGGAGCCAGTAACCGCATTTAGGAGAAATGATTAGAGATGTGTGACAAATTTACAGCAAAATGCACAGCAAAACTGGAAACATTTTTCTTTTCATCAGCTATATGAAAAGCAAAGGGGGGGAACAGTGTTTTTCTCTCCCTTTCTGCCTGATAGAATACTTGAAATTTTAAGATATGGGAGTATGACTTGTGAATATTCTTTCTGTTAAAGAATCAGCCAATTTTTTTAATAGAGGAGACACAATTTTGATGCTAATCAGATGTCAGTTGCAATTGATTAGCATCGTTAATCAACATGGATGAGCTACCTTGGCTTATAATAACAGAAAGGTGGAAAAGAAAAATTACTGTTGGTTTTACAGCAATCTGTAAGTTGGAATTTTTGAAGGCAGGAGAAAGTGTCCTACAATAGGGATGATAAATTTAAAAATAAACATCAAAAGCCAAAAATAAGCATCAAAAGCCAAATTTTGACAAATATTCAGTAATACATACTGAACATATATATATAGACATATATATGTATAGACAAATATTCAGTAATTCAGTAGCTTATCCAAGTCACCTTGAAATGCATTAATTAAAGGGAAAAAAGTTACGTGGGTTTAGATCTCCGTCTCATGTAAGAGTTTGGGTCAGCTCTAAGAGTCCTGAAATAAAAGGCTTCTATCCTCTTGTTGCTGGTGTTTCCTCAAAAATGAACTCTTTATTTATCCAAGATGGGTCACTATTCCCTAGATAACCTGAAGTAATTGATACTGTGTCCTTGGTGTGGTGTTTTCTGACCTTGAAGGGTTGTAGGTGGTTTCTGCTGGAAAAGTTTTCAATAGGTTTCTTTGTTTTTAGTTTAGATTTTTTTTTTCCTTCTGTGCAGTTCCATTCATTAACTAAAAACGATTTGGCTTTGGAAATAAACAGAGAGACGCAATGTCCTTGTTCAGAAATGTAGGTCTCTTTCAGTTGGTGACCTGGTCAAGTGCGCTGTGCACACTGAGCAAGGTAGAAGAGCACGATGGATGGTGTTCAACAGCCTCTCAAAGGCACATCCCCTCCTATATGAAAAACAGGACACCCACTCGGTGCAAATCTTATTATTATTGTGATGGTAGATATTTTTTGACTCTGCTACCACTTGCCACTATTTCTTTTATTCAAATCTGGAATGGAAAACCGTAGCATTCACAGTATCTTCCACTTGCGACATGGATTTGAATTCTTTACGCAGTCTTCATTTAATGATCATGATGCCAAACTCTGTGGCAAGCAAATACCTACTTGAAATCTCCACTGTATGACACAGACCTCTTGTGCCCGCAAAAATTAGGGGTGTGTGTGTATGTATATATGTGTGTGTGTGTGTATATATATATATATATAGAGGAGAGCCCCAAGCTTCCATATGAGGGAATAGTTACTTGTCTTAAAGTACCTCAGCAAAATAGCTTCAAGGTCAGTTTGATTGGGCTTTTTTGTTTCTTTGTTACTGTTTAAATCACTATTTAGCAGTGGTTATTATTTCCTAGTTTATGATGGAATATATAATTTCACTTTATTTAGGTCAAGGAAAAAAAGAGCAATAATTGTTTGGTACCTATTAATAGTGTTTTTTTTAAGGGCAAGCGCTCTACAGAATAATTAAACCGTTATTTAGCTATCACAGATAACATGTTTTAGATGAATATTCTTTGAAGCAGTTTTTAAACAACAGGTTTAATGTTGAAAACAGGTAAACTTATATCTCATAGATTCAGTATAAAAACCCGAACAGACTTAATGAAACACCGACTCTCCCAAGCAAAGATACACCCGATTTTGGGATGAGGTTATCAGCAGCAGAATAGAAAAAGATTAGGGATGAAATACGTAGAGGCCTCAATCTAAAGTGAGTTAATATTAAAATTATGTCTGGAAGTCATTTAAATCCCACAGTAGTGGTTAAATAGAGGAAAAGCTATAACATTTAAGTTTTAAGGAGGATATTGGCCTACAGGTTTTTGGGTGGAGGGGAATGTAAAGGTGTTGAACAACTTCGAGAAAATAGAACACATACATGATATTAGATTGTTGTTAAATACCAGACCTTCCCTGGAGTTTGCAATACTTTATTTGTGCTCCAGGAAAGGCTTATCAAGAGAAAAGAAGTGCTGTGGAGTAGGGATGTTTTTTTAGTATAATGACTGTCCCAGTCGATAGTCTAGGCTGCAAGTGGATTTCTCATTTTGATACTTCCAATTTTTATTGAAAAATATCTGAAGTATTACAGCGGTGCAATAAGTTAAAAATCAGGTCCTGAACATGCCACGCCATAAAAAAGATCTATGTAAGTTATAACAGTAATAACATGTAAGCCCTGTTTTATGCAATACTGTTGTTTTTTACATTTGGGGGACAAACACTGAAGTGTCAGGACTGCCTTTGGGTTTAAGCCTGTGTTTTTGACTGTGTTTTGAGGGAATTAACTGTAACAACAAAAACCGTGTAGTTTTTCTGTGAATTTGTAAGTGTCTGTTGTACTGTGTCACCGTGAGCTCTACGATGATAAATTTCAGATCTGATTTGAACTGAGATGTGTTTAATCAAAGATAGTATACAGATTTACTCTTGTAGGTTTATGCAGACAAAGAAAATGACACACATAAGGGGAAGTGACAAAATGAAAGAAATATCAAGGATGAGAGTGTCTACAATAGCTCAGCATCATCGTTTTGGTGGCTCAGGGAAAGGAAAGGGACTCTGGTGTTCCTTTTTGGGGAGGAATAGGAGATACCCATCTCAAAAGCTACACAAAAACGCCATGTGAAGGTAATACATCATGGTCCTAATGTGCTCTGATCAATAATCTTCCACTGATGTTGGGGTGTGGGACTCTTTTTGACTCTGTTTCTCATCCTGAAAACCAGGATGCTGTTCCTCATCTGTCTTGCAAAGATGTTGTATTTACCAGGAAACGCATGCAGAATGATTTTTGAAAGATGCTCTAGAGTGCAAAGAATTATTGCATTGTTTTTATTCATGACTTGAGCTGAGTTTTAGTTAGTTGCATGCCTTTGTATGCTGCGTATTGGGTTTTTATAGCAACGTCTGCTCTCTCTGGGTACCTAAGCAGAGATTTTCATTTTAATGCTACATAATTCAAATGCTGGATTCGTACCAAATTCACCTCCTCCACACATTTTAGCTGCATTATTAATAATAATATGGTTGATTGCTGATGCTATATATTTGTTTTCTAAAGAGCTCGTTGAGAAGCTGGGCGTGTTAATAAGGTATGGTGTGTTTCTCCTGTGTTCTCAGCAAGGCTCCTGCCTGTAGCACGCAACTGGCACTGCCCATATTCTCTTTTCACCGCTACTAGGCAGAGCGCGCAGGCATTTTCAATTCACCAGATCGTTCACAAGTTACCTCCAACCCAACCTTGTCATTGCAATTCGTCACACTTGCAGTGTATGCTTTTATGTGCTGTATCTTGCCGGAGCCTCATCGCGCCAGGCCAGTGCCACAGGGTAGTAGACGGCAACAAAGATCTCAAGCGTAGTTTAAAAGGTAGCACTATAAAAGAGAAAAAAATAATGGCCACGATCGCTGCTAGATACCTTGTTCCCACAGATCTTGCAGCCTTTTTTTTAAAAGAAACTAAAACTAAAGCTAAGTTGTATGAGCAAATACCTTCCCCACTGCCACCATATGCCCAGTACATCTAGCACCCAGTCCGGCAAGGCAGGGAGGGAGCGGAGATGCCCTGACATGGTATTTCTGGAGGGGATACACTGGGCACCGTTTCAATGTGAAAAACGTTTGAGGAGACTCGCTCTAATCACCTTTTGGCTAACGGTTCGTGGGAATTAGGATGGTATTATGAATAGACCTCTGGCTGCGTGGAGTTCCCGGCTTTGCCACAGATTTCTGGGGTGTCCTTGGACAAACCTTCAAAGGTTGCTTTATCTCTCATTGGAGGCAATGAAGTTACGCTC
>NW_010180864.1:10461-15971 GCF_000695765.1 Mesitornis unicolor
TTAAAGAAAAAAAAGGTGAGAACAAATTCCTTTTCCTCTGCTCTTCATCTGGACAATTTTCTCATAATCCTTTCCCATCTGTTTTTTAGGTATTTGAATTTGTGCCTTAGCGTGTTTTCATGCAGTCCTGAACATAATGGTCTCTTGGTCTCGGCTATGACCTTTGGGTCATAGAAACTTGATGGCAATTTCTGTCAAGAGAAGCTGTTGCCTTGTGAAGTGCTTTCTGTGAAGACTTCAGGCTAAATTGTGCACCGCTTCCTCTCCTGACATCTCCCGTTGTTGGTAGTCCCTTTTGTTAAGTTGGGTAAATTTTTGTTTTCTGTCAGCACAGGCTAGGTCTGATGATGATTTGGATGCACACGCAGCCGTGTGAGTTTTGGCACAAAATGTGTGCTAGCCGAAACACGGAAAGTTGCAATTCCAGGCCAAAGAATCTCTGCCTTGAGGTTCCCTCTTAAATATCTCCTTTCATTCACACAGAAGTATGCTGAAACTGTTTTCTTCAGATTGCAATAAATTCCTGCTCAATTCCTGTCTCGGGAGAAAGAGCTGGGATTTAAACAAATGCTGAGCCATATGAGTGCTGAGGGGCTTTTTGGGAGCAAGAGCTTTTGTATTCTGTGCTGTGATTGGCATAGTTTTTGATAGAGGCTGGCGTGCTTAATTAGAATTTGGGTGTACGTATGTAGGTACAGGTTCAACATCTTCCCATAGGCGTAGTGACATTGCCCACCATAAATTCCACCCTGAAGTTTCACCCTTGGATCACCCAGTCCAGGTAAGGACTGCCAGGCAGGTGATGGATTTCGGGAATGCTGTGGTGTCCTTTGAATGTGACCTTTTTGTATTTTTTAGTGGCCCTAGTTAAGTGAGAGGTGTGAATATTGTTAACTTTTCTGTTGCAAGGGGGATTTTTTTTGCCTCATAAGAAAAGAGGAGGGGCAGTCTGAGGCACCCTGCGTTGGGTGTGTTCGTGCTCTGCTTTGAACCATGGAGAGGGGCTCCTCTGCTTCCTTCGCTCCACCCAACTGGTGTTTTGTGTGCATTTCCCTTGTAGCACAGACAGAGTGTTTCTATAATAAGATTAGGCCTGGACTTTTCATTGCTGCCTCTCAAGTTTCTGTTAACATGTTCTCAGATTGTAGGCATCTGCTCGGAGAGGCTTCCTGCAAGCAGGCTCTGCTGCCCTCTCCCCTCCTGAAAAATTAAAGGATTGAAAGATGACGATGCCGCTCAAGTCCTTGGGATCAGTTTCCCTAAGAGATGTAGGATCTCATTCCAGATAATATCTCGAAGATGCATTTTTGTATGATTTGGTCAACAACCGACAGGAAGAAAAGGTTAAATAGTAATGGGAAACTACTGTAATTGCGCTGTTGAGGGCTAGTGCTGTAAGTGATTACACGCGTGATTGAGAACCATACGTTGGCTCCACAAATACAGCTTGACCTACCTGTATATTTTCAATACGAAGTAATGTCTCCTATTTCTAAGGGAAGAAAAAAAAAATATCCTGCTGTTTTAAGCTATATACAAATGATAAAAGCAAAGACATCAAAGTGTGCAGCCTTTCAACTCATGCTCAATTAGAATAAAAGTTTGGTTGCTGTTTTAAACATTTATGGCTAACTAACTGTGACAGCATCTCAGCTCTGCAAATGGGATGATTTTGGATTGACTTTTGATCTGACTGACAGTTCCTTATACACTTCAGTGTTGGTTTATGGCGTACAAGCCTGCATTTGAATCCACATGTGATTAATTAGAAACTGTTTATGGTCTGTATGTATACATTCGCATAAGGATAAAAGCTTTTTTTTCTAGCTGGAGCCACGTTATTAATGAAAAGCTTAATTTAAGAAGGTGCCTGATGTGCTAGTTTGAAAACATCTACAACAAAGATTTAACAGTAAAAAATAGAAGTGTATGTAGCATAAAGAAGGAATATATATAGAAATATATAAATGTGTGTGTGTGTATATATATGTGTTAATGAGAGGTATGTAAATAGTAACTATGAAGATATCTTCTAAAAACCCTCTATAGTTTTAATGAGAGGTATGTAAATAGTAACCATGAAGATATCTTCTAAAAACCCTCTATAGTTTGGCTGTCACAGGAAAACAACAAATTGAATGACACATTTTGGAGTAAATTTACAGTTTGTAGGTATCTCAGTGAGTAACTTGATTTTAGTTTCATTTTTAGCCTTTCTGTATAAAAAGCGACAGCAGAATGTACATTTACGCTCATCTCCTCATCTACCTTTATCACAGGGGCTCCTGACAACACGAGTGGTACTATAGCATTTGTGCCACCAAGCACATCTGGGGGTTTGGCAGAGCCCGCAAAGAGGAGGGCTAGAATGAATATGAATATAATAACATTTTCTTGATAAAATAATGCTTCCGTGTCACAGAAAACGAAACTGTCAGCATTCCTTTGTAGGCCTCTCTCAGGCTTAAGAAAGGGTCCTTGACAGTTTCAGCATTGCCTTTAAATATCTTATTGAAATGTAGATTAAGACTGTACATCTTATAATAGTTGGAAAGTCTTTTCATTTTAAGTCTTGTAGAAAAGCAAGTATTAAGTAAGTATTAACTTTAGCATTTATATTTTAGCATTTTTCTCAGGTTGATCCCTCCTAGACCTAATATTTAGATTTATTTAAAGAGGCAGTAGATTACCTGACAGTACAGTAGTACAGCATTGTGCATGTCTCTGAGTCGCCATAAAGTAAGATTAGCTGTATCTTTTATTAGTGCCATCTCTCATGTATTTTACAAAGGTATCCTGCGTACGTGAATAATCAATGATGCCTCAACATTCTTGGTTGATATTTAGCATTTTCAAATGCTTATACCGAGGTTTTGATATTAACTTATTTGAAGTAAAAATTATATTGAAATTCATTCTCTAAGCTGGGCTTTTTCAAAATCTTCTGTAACTCAGAAGTAGTAATTATCTGGTTCTTTTAACATAATGATGGGAAATAGAGTTTAGTATAGGTGGTATTTATCAGTCAGGATTCTGTCTCTGCTTTCCCTCGGTGTGTAAACCGTTTATCCACTTCATGTATAAAACAAAGTTATTCTAAATTATTTTGTGGGTCTCAATATCTAGGTGCTAATTTTGGGCTCCTGGAAAGGAGCTTATTTTTCAGAAAACTCTTAGTCGTTAACTTCAGGAAGTCAGTTTTTTTTGCAGGTGCTCGTGTCTTGCTGTGACACAGCAAAAAAAATTGAAAGTCTCTGTAATTAGAAATCAGTTTTGCATCTTGTGTTTGTAGATATAAATCTCCACCAGACCCCTAACATAATGAATAAGCTCACAGGAATCTTGACTTAAAGGTAGTGACCTAGATGTGACGAGGTAGCCTTGTTATTATCAGTATTTCTCACGTAACCTGTATGATGTATATAATGAGCTTGATTTTTTTTTTAACTATCAGAAGAATAACTTTCAGCTGCACAAATGTGCTCTAGAGCTAACTGGAGCCAATAAACACACTGTTTATCCACTGACCTTTCAGAATGGGTCCCTGCTTTAAACAAGTGCGAGAAATACGGTGCCTTAATGACACTTGGGCAGATTCATACTTGCTGCATGTATATAAATAAATATTTGAATATAGATAAGAAAATATTAGCCTCGGCTCACATGAGATGGGAACTAGACAGCAGATGAAAATGATTCATGAATGGAAAAAGATACAGTCTGAGCAGTGCAGGAACTTGATTCAAAAGAATATTAAAATACTACTTAGGAATTTCTTGAAGTCCTATGGTAGCAGTTAAGATCCCAGATAGCCAACGTATAAAATGCAGGAACTGTATGAAAGATACTGCGAGGCATTTTCATGGTCTTTGACACTATTAAGGTATTAAAATATTCTAGCACATTTTTTTTTCTTTTCGTTTGAATGCTCGGTTGGACTTTAACATGAGACCTACCCTTGAGTTTGTGTATTGGGGCTCTGGTTCTGTGGTGGTCTATCAAGAGCAGAAGGAAGAAAACTTTTGTTGGCTTATACAGTGGCCAAGTTAAAATCCTTCAGAGATGGAAAGACTGGGTGGGATGTCTGTTTTTTAAATGGTGGAATATCTATCATAAGACTTTGGGTGTGAGCTATGTTGATGTTTAAGGAAATAATCAAGTGGCTTTATAGAGCAGTTCTGGACAAGTGTAAAGCATGCTAGACTTAAATAAACTGGAAATTTTAGTGATTTTTGTTTTATTCTCCTTTATTTTCCAGTTTTTCCATTCCTATTATTCTCCTTCTACAAAACCATAGCATTCCACGCTTAATGGAGAAAAATCTAAGCAGCAAAAGATCAGTACCTTCTGTTTTACAGAGAATCAGTTAATTTGGATAGGAAGTAAAATAATCAGCAAGACCTTTTGTTTTGATTAATTTTGTACTTTTGGGAAAGTGAATCTAGAGTGGGGTACTCCATTATTTTGAAAGCCGATCCAAATGAGTTACTGGGTCTTCAAAGTACTTTGTTATGACTAAAGAATACAATTTTATGCAATTAGCCTGAAATTACATGGAAGAACTTCACCTAAGATATGCCTAGGCCTAGGCCTAGTCCTCTGGTAGGCATTTGTACCTCAAAGTGTAGCACAGTTTTATGTGTAGTAATTAGAATAATGTCCAGCTCAGCCATTTGCAAGGATTCATGGTAAAAGTTGTTGGCTGTTTTTTTTCTCTCAGCCTTGAAATGCACGTGAAAGTTTTCATTTAAGGTGGTGTAACACTGGAATAGCACCAATGAAATCAGTGTGATTAATCTGGATTTATACTTCAGAATATGAGAAAGGACTTTGTTTTCCTCATCTTACTCTGAGGTTCAAATAAAGCTGAAAGGTTGAAATGAAGCGCAGTTAGAAACTCAGTGTTGTACTTGATACCAAGCCAAACCCATGACAAATAATTGTATTTCCCATAGTTTTGATAAAACATACCATAAATCGCTCCAAGTTCACTCAAGCTGAGTCCAGAGGTTTCCAGCAGCCAGACATGAGGAATTCTTGAAAAACTTTGGGAATTCAGCAAATTTTGGATGAACCTGGACTTGAATTTGTGTTTAATGACAGAATTCAAAACCAAGCAAATTTTGTCTTGTTTTCATTTATATAATAAACAAGTTTGACCAATGTCTTAACAGAACTGATATTTTTTGGTGGATCCTGATGAGTTATACTGGGATTATTATATTTTATTACAAGCTATGCACTGAATGTGGTCAGAAAGACTTTGTGGCAGTTACTAAAATAGGAAGGTATTCAGCATTATGATTAAGATGCCTATTTTAAGAAAGCTGTTTGTTTTTGTTCTTGGTGAGGGAGAGCTTCCCAGCTTTTAATCTATACTGCTAAACTTTTGGGGTTTGGGTCTGTTTCTTCTCACAGCAACATATTTGTCTTTCATAATGTTTAAGTGTTTGCTACCTGGTGGGGCAGATGGAAATATTCAAGGTAACAACACCCCCAATAATAATAAT
>NW_010180865.1:0-17530 GCF_000695765.1 Mesitornis unicolor
TCCTTATGATGAGTCTGTCTTTTGCCTATGATCTGTTTAAGTGGTGAAAAGCCCTCCCAATCCTTATTTTGACTAGCATCGTGGTGCTCAGTTATGCACTGGGCCTAAACCACGACAAACCTCATGCCAAATTAAAGCCTTTTCTGCCTGACTGCTCAGCAGACAAATCCTCAAATCAATTATTTTTAGAGCTGCAGCCAGGATAACTGTCCACCAAGCAAGGAAGATGAAGTCTGAAGTGTCATAGGACTATCTTGGTACCTTGGCTTTACAGCATTTCAGATGTAGACATGAGGTGAAGGCTTGACAGCCAGGCCTCAATATGCACAGGTGAAAGCTTATTCTTCAGATCAGAGAATGCTCTAATATTAATAAAAAGCTAAATTATAATGCAGAGTACAGGCTTAACTAGACTGATTTGATATTTCTGAAGGCTTTTCCCTCTTCCTTTTAAAGGGAGAATCATTCGGTTCTCATTTCTACAACACATTCAGAAGAACAAGCTGATAACATTGTGTGATATCCAAAACCTGAACTGTTCAGGGGAAAGAGGGCAATAGCTGCTTTTCCTGTAATCAAAAGGGCAGCCAAATATTCAGTATTTTCTCCTCTCTTGCTTTATTTGAGCCTAAAAGAGAAGCAGCTCTGTTCTTTGGTTTGTGGGATGTCACCAACTCCTCCAAAAGTCTCTAAACACAAAGAAGCAAAGAAGACAGCCAGATCTTTGTGAGGGAGATGTTGAGGGAGAAGACTCAGTCTTAATTGAAGAACTAGCAGGAAGTTTTAGGACTACAAGATATTTATAGTCTCACCCATTTTGATTCTAAAGGGTACAAATATCATTTTTGCTATTCCTCTGCAGGCCAAGATCTGAGGGACACAGGCCAGAGCACAAAAGAATTTTCACCCCATTCCAAATTCCCATAAAAAAAGTGTACTAAGCCTGAATAATGAGTTTAGTCATTTGAATCATGGATTTGGCTTCATAACCCACTGGGAGACTGAAGCAGAGCAAAACATGTCTGCTAACACCCCGACTTGAGCACCACAATTGTCAAGTCCTGCTCAAGAAAGAGCTTGAGACTGGAGCTGTAGAAATGTTAGAGGTTAGAACTGAAGTTTCTTAGCAGAACTGACCTTATATGGAAACCCCATAGGAAGTCTGCCTGTACTGCCTTTCCAACCAGCACAGAAGCTTTCATTTCTAATAGATATATGCATGTATATAGAAAGGTTAATTCAAAACGACTTAGGTAAAATCAAAGTACATCTTCCTTGCTGGGGGATGTCCTGGACAGAGTCAGGCAGATGTTTCCTCTTTAAGGATCACAGGTCGAAATGCAAGGGCAAATCTCAGGTGGAAAGTGGTTACGATAGTGTTCTTCAATGATGAGTCTTGGGATGGATCTTGTTTAACATTTTCATTAATAACCATGATGCATAATCTCAAAGCAGTGCAATTGCTGATGACACCCAGGTGAGAGACACTGTCAGCTACACAACCAGGCTACCGCACAGGAAGACTGGGACGATTTTAGCACTGGAATAGTGCAGTGGAATTAAATTCCTTATTACAAAGCGCAGTTTCTGAGGGACCAGTAGGAAGAATTGATGCTTTTAACTAGAAATGATGTAGCGGGACTGGGAAACACCAATATGATGTGACCTGCAGGAGACCAATGATGCTTCCTAATGAACCTGCTGAGACTGATCTGCTGAGTCCAGGGAGGGGAAGCACCAATGCTATTAACGAAAACACAGCACCTTGTATGAGAGTTTGGAGGTATGAGGGCTCACCTGGATTACTGTAGTACATGGCCAGGAAAGCACGCTCAGGAAAAGGGATTTTGGCCTACAGTGGCTGCAGAGCAGGGCTGCTAAACCAAATAAGGGAATGGAAAGCCTGTGCTCTCAGAGAAGACCAGAGGCACTCGGCTGTTTAGCCGAGCTAAAGAAAGGCCAAGAGGGGATATGGTTGTAGTCTATAAATATATCAGAGGGGGTAAACACTAGGGAAGGAGAGAAGCTATTTAAACTGAAGGACAATGCTGGCACAAGAACAAATGGGTATAAACTAGCCATGAATAAATTTTGGCTGGAAATGAGAAGCAAATCGAAGATCACAAGACAAATGGCCAATGGCTCACGCAAAAATGGAGTTTGAAAACTCCATGAATAGGTTCTATATGACGCAGATACCTGCAGAAGACTGGATGACTCAGGAGGTACCCTCCTGTCCTTCCTTCCTCTGGAAGAGAAACAGTATACTAAAAACCAAATGTACTTCTTACAGTGGGTAGAGTCTTTCTGGCACAAAGGATGCCCAAGAGGAGAGCCAAAGGCAGTAACATTAAGGAAACATGTTTACGGTGTCTCTGTCCTCCTCTGCAGTTTGTAATCTCCCATCACCACAGCACATCAGTACTGCAGAGAGGCAGGACTGTGAGCAGAGGATTACACAAGCAGATGAGCGAGTGCCAGGATGCAGCAGACAGGTCAGGAGAGATGGCCAGGTCCATCAATTCAAGCACCAGTGAGCACTAGGAGCAGCAATATGATTATTCCATAAAATTTAATTGAAATGAAGATTTACAAGTAACCTCAATCAAACTCAAAACTGGGTAGGCTCAACCTTGGAGTCAAGAGGATTAGCAGAATATGTTGTCCAAATCTGTGAAGTAGTAAGTTTTTCATTTTCTTCGAAAGTTACTCATGTTTCCAGCTTCTATTCAGTATTAATAGAGCAATTCATGCTTTCTACAACGTTATTCTTCCTTAATGTGATCCCTCTGTCTCCTATAGGGAACGTAATAACTGATCAATACCACACAGCTTTTTCATCTGAGGACCTCTGACCACTTTACAAAGATTCCTGGCTGACAGCTGCATTTCAGTGCTGACTGACCTGATGCACACAAAGAGGGAGGAAAGGGTTTTCTAAAACATCTGTATGGCTTCTCGTATCGGCTGGTCCTGTGCTCCTGGAGCAGTTGGGGTCAGTTTTGAAAGTTCCAGGGTTGGCAGTGGCTCGCAGGGGACCACAGGACAGACTCTCACCAGGCACTGCCAGACCCTACCAGAACACAGAGGCTACGGCACTTAAAACCTCCTGACAGCCACCTTCTACTCCAGGACATGCCAAGGGCTGTCTTGGTTGCGTGGTGGGGAGGCTTATCATCTTCACAGAACAGTGCCCTGAACGCACAGGGCTGCAGAGGCTGCTTCACTGCTCAGGCTGTGCACTCCCACATCCCTGTGCTCCCGGTCCCGCATCCTTACGCTCCCAATCCCGCATCCCCAGCGTTACATCAGGGATCGCTGCTGCTGGGCCTCCTTCTTTCCTCGCGAGCCTCAGCACACCCATTCCTCCACAGGGAGAAAAACAACCCTTGGATATTTATGGCTAGAAAGTAACAAAATAACATAACATTCACACTTCAATACATCTACTTTTTGTTTGAAGTATTATAAATGACATTTTTAAGGAGGGATGCTCCTGTAGTAACAGAGATCCTTTGGCTGCTGCAGAGTACAGAAGATATTTGATTCTGCTGTTTAGCTATCAGGTCCTTATATGCAAAAAAATCAATAAGTTAACCTGTATGAAAGTTGTGAACTGTCCATTAATGGGGAAGAACACAGGTGGAAGGGAGCTGTTACTGTAGGACACCACATTGGACTAAGCTTTCTCTTTTCCTCCTCTGAAAACTATCTGCTCAGGATTTGAAACAGCAGTAAAGTACAAAGCAGTAGTGAATGTCACCAGAGCACTTCACTTTGTAAAACAATCGGGTCTGCAAGTGGGGATGAGCACCATGGTCCTCTGCCATCTGATGACCTTCCAGAGGGCAGCACCGAGCACTTCAAGATGAGATGGGAGATCAGTTGCCCATCGTCTGAACCCTTTGCCAACATTTTGGTTCTCTCATGAGTTTCCTCAGGGCAGGAAAACATAGCTGAGAACAGATAACACAATAATATCAAATTAATCTGTTGCCAGTTTCTCTTGGGGGGTGTGTAATATAGATAACCACTGTTCCCATTAGAAACACCGAACCTAATTAGTTTATGTAACTGCGTTAGGTGGAGAAGGTGCATGTTGCTAAGAACATAGCGTAGATCTTCCTTTTGTCCACTTACATTTAAACTGAACTACTTTGTATATTAGATTCAGTGGCTTATAATGAAATGTAATAAAGATTCCTGGAGTGAATCACATTTTTCTTAATACGTTTAAACAATTTTATGGAGTCTTTTATTGATTGGAGGAGGAGCAGTTTCAGCAATAACGTGCTTAAACGGACATGACAAACCATCCAATTACCCAGCTCTTCCCAAGTCTAATGCCTGCAGTAACGAGCCTGTCACACAACGATGCAGCTTTTATTTGTGCCAGGTGACTGGGAGGCAGCAATCATAAACCTCTGCAACCAGTGGGGTGGGGGATTTTGGCAATGACTGGGCGAAAAGCCTGTGGTCACTGTATTGTCTGCATGGAGAAATTTAGCACACTGAGATCTTGGTCAAAATTACCTACCAGCAAAACAAGACAAACAACTTTAAGTAGGAATAAGGAGGTATGTCCAGTTGAGCAGTGGCAATTTGGACAACACTGATTCTTCAGTGGAAAGATTGATGCAAAATGCAAAATACGATACTGAACAAGAAATGCAAACACCAATGAAACACGCAAATGTCTGAATAGGCTTTTATTATCACATGAAACAACCATGCTTTAAAACAGGATCATGTTTTGGTTAAAAAATAAACAAAATCAAAGATTTATACATTAGAGCCAGGTGCTTAGTGGAACTAGAAATTTAAGAAAGTTTTTTATATTATCTGATAATGCTTGGAAGAAACACTTGTGTTCAGTTGTGAACATGTGAAAGAAATATATCCTGTTGTTGAGCTTTCCTTTAGAAAGACATATTTCTGTTTCATTAGAAAGAGAGAGCAGTTGTGTAGCTATAAATGCAGGGCAGGCTGCACAGGACAGATCTTTAATTATACCCCTCCTTCCATGAGTTCACTGGGAGACAATTGCTCAAAGCTAATAAGGATTAAAACATATTCAGTTACTCTGAAAATACATCTTAATGCTAGTCTTCCTAAATCCCCTGTATTATTTAGAGCAATATGAGCACAGCAACTTCTGTTTGCAAGTGAAAGGGGAAAACTGTACACTTTCATGCAGCCATGCCCATGTCCTTCTGTACTAAAAGCTTGGGACCTGCTTTGCTAAACCCCACTGTTCAATATCCAATATCCTCGTGCTCTTCAGGGCTTTGATGTAAAGCTGCAAGTAACATCAAATAGTGCCATGCAATGGCTTCCATGACAGGACCTGCCAAGGCATCATTGCTGTGGTCGCGTTTGTCTGACTGGAATGGCCACTGACATTAAGTCATTTGCCTGAGATGAGTCCATGCAGGGATTTAAATGAGAACTCCGGTCTAAAGAGTCCCAGTGTGACAGATTTTGCCCTGTACCAAGTGACACAGCCTACCTCTGCTCGGCGTCTTATAAATGAACTGCATTTCCAGCATGCAGCAAGGTGGAAGGCGAGTTCTGTCCCATCGGCTGCACAGACGGTGATGTCCCCAGGGACAGGAGGCTGCTGCACCAGAACAGGGGCATGGGCAGCCAGATCTGGCTGGGAAATTCAGGGACAGTGGAAAACACACCACGTCTAACAGAGGAAGTAATAAAAACAATCAAACATGCTTGAAAAGCTGCAGGCAAGGAGATAGGTAAATGCTCCTCTGGCTCTCTCGAACGCCACTGAGAGTGCCACTGAGAGTAAGCTCAAAGGCCAAAAAAAGTAAATGTTGAATTCAATAAAAACAGAAGCACCAGGAGAAAACTGCACCCAGAAACTCCCCTTCCTTTTGGCTTCTTTCAACCCTGAAGTTTTATGAAGGAGCACCTGGACATCACCTCCCTCTTGCAGAGTGAAATCCAAAATACAGACACAGTGTTGTGTGGGGGGCTGTGGCAGCCGGGGAGCTGCAGTGGCATTAAGCAGCTCACGGTGCTCGCTTCAGGCAAGGCGGGGTTTAGAAAACAATATCGGGCACAATACAGTATTAGAAAAGTGGATCATGTTGGTGTCTCATTGAGAAAGTTAATAGAGATGATAACAGTTCACTCATTCTGGAGAAATTGTGGAGCAGAAGGCGTGTAGTACTGGATATTCACCTCTGCAATTTTCACATCTTTAAAATAAATGGATTGTAAACTACACAGGGATTAAAACTGAACTAGGCAAGATGAAGCGTGTGTACCAAGGAACAACACGAAACCAGCATCAAACCTGAACACAGAGGAAAGAAAACTTCGTAGACCATCTGGTCAGCAGTGTACGTGATAATATCCCCCTGTACAGATGGCTGAGTAAAGAGCCTGTTTCTCTATATACTAAAGGTTTTTCTTACAGACCTATTAAAAACCCACTGATTTATGTGGCAGACTGGAGCTGCCGGCCTTTTTGCAATGCTCCTGTGGGCTGGTTTCCTGATGGTGGATGCAGCGAAAGCTTGCAGCCCATGAGCGATCCCCAGCCCTGAGTTTCAGCAAATCCACTTTTGTAATTTTAAGGTTGTTTTTTTCCCAGGGATTCCCACCCAGCTATGCATGATGACTTTTACCACATCACCTGTGACTACAAAGCAAATGCATCTGGGTGCATTTCCCAGCACAGGGTACAACTGGCACAGGAATTCCCTCAACCACGCTATTGAGGTTTCACACCCTACTGCAGAGATAATGTGACATCTGCCCTTGTGGGACAGGCCCTGTGACACAGGATAATCCCAGACTGGGCTTGAGCACCAGCTGGAGGACGTGAATTGGCTGGGACCAAAATTGAGATAGGAACTGTGGTTTCCATCCCTGAGCTCCAGTGCTGAGTATGCTCCCGATTTAATGCAGTACGGACACAGCCAGCGGCCATAGGATCCTGAAATAAGAAATGTCAAAGCTTGGGGGAAGCAAGATTTTACCTATTGGTAAAGGGGTATTCAGAGGGGATTATGAACTAGACCCAGGGTCCAAATCATCTGGGACATGCTCTGCAAGTGGCCTTGGGCTCTGTGCTGGCCTTGCTGGGGTTTCAGGGAATTTGCAGACCAAGCAGCCCGACTGCCACACCAAAAAGGGCCAAACACACCGCTGGTAAGCACAGGGGAAAAACACCCAGTGGGAAGGGCTGGGGAGGTGAAAGTGGTAGGGTGGTCAGTGGCAGCCCTGGCTGTGGAGGAAGGTGCTGAGGGACAGAGTCTTCTGGGCGCTGGTGCTCTCTGGTGACACAGGTGGTCAGGGGATAGGGCATTTCGATCAAAGCTCTGCCTGATTTTGGCAGCCCTCTGCTGACAGTGACACAAAGCCCAGAGTCTTGCTCCCACACTGTGTATATATGGGTCCTGTTCTCCACCATGATGGACACTGCTCTTCACTTATGTGCCAGTGGCACCCCTGAATGGCAGCCCCAGTGGGGTTCAGCCCTTACACCCTCGAATACCAGTCTTGGTGGACATGGCCCTTGCACCCCAAATGCCAGTCCCAGTGGGCTCAGCCTCTGCCCACACTAAGCAAGCCTATCACTGGGGTTATTCCAGACCCCAGACCAGAGAGAGGGCTGTGGCACAGCTGATCCAGCACCCCATGTTTAGCAGCAGCATCTGTCCAAGTGGCAGGTGACTCACCTGGGTCTGGCCACCTCCTTGCATCATGCCTTTCACTATTGACTCCAGGGATTTCCACAGAGAGGTGGACACTGCTGGTTCCGGTGGGGCAGAGCTGGGGGGTCCTGCATGCCAAAGCCCCCGCATGCAGTGGGGGGCAGCTCCTCTCCATCCCCTCTCCAGGGCCTTGCGAGGGCTGGCTGGTCTCCAGTGAGCCCAGTAAGGATGGGGTGCTCCTCTCCTCCTGCTCAGCGCTTGGGCAGCCAGCCAGCCACAGCAAAGGTGAACTACCAGGACGTGCTGACAGCAAGCTGCTGCTTTGGCCATTTAATTTTTAATTCCTCTCAGGGTTTCTTTTCCACTGTCCTGGCTGCAATCCCAGGGAGAAGGCTGTGGGCACCCATTTATGGTATTTGACTGTGTGCCTGACGGTGAGGGATGAGAGAGGGATGTCCCCAGACAGTCCTGGTGGGTGCTGCCCTCGAAGGACAGGACACCCTGGGGGCTGGGGCTGCATCCTGGCTCAGTGGGATATGCCTGTGTCACCAGTCCTGGGGCCAGGTTCCCTCCAGCTTATCTTCCCAGAGGCTTCCCCTCCTTCCCTTTCAAAGGAGTCTCCATCAGCAAGACATGCCATCTGCCAGAGAACCTTATCACCACGCTGGCCATAAGCACGTCCCCTGTGTAGCTGGGAGCCATTTGGACATGTTCAGACTTCTTCTTTGAAAGAAGAATAGTAAATGTTTCGCTGCAAGGGCAGACCCAAAGCTTGCCCCTCAGAAGCATTGCTGAGAGCCATCAGGAAGGAATTGCCAGGCTTGTTGCCGAGGACGCAAAATTGTCTGAAATACTGGGAATTGCCACCTGCCTGTAGTCTGCCATGAGTGTCCAGGGGCAGCCCAGAGCCCCTCCCAGCGCAGAGGTGGGGGTGAGTATAGCTGTCCAGCTTGGGCGGCAGATCCCCCCCTCTCCCCGCTCAAGCCATTCCGCTGCTTAAAAATGTTATTTTAGGAAAGAAATTAATAATGGGAGCAGCACTGGAAAAGCACGGGGAATTCAGCAAACAAAAGAAAAGCTGCTATTTTTGAAAATGCCTCGAACTGGCAACCGTGGCTTGTTCTAACCCCTTCTGTCCCAGCTGCCTCTCACCACGCTGCCAGGAGAGCCATTCGCAAGCACGGTTGGAGCTGTACGCAGGAAAGGTGTGTTTTGCTACAAGCTCCCGCTATGGGAGCAACACTACTGGGAACTGGCACACAGTGAACTAACAGCGAAATACAGAACATCAGACACTTTGAGTTAAGTGAGGTGGGGGTTTCTTCCAGGGACCCAGTGTTTAATGAATAGAGCAAAAGTGAAAAAAAAAATATTAAAGAAACTGGATCTGCAGCCTTGCAGATCCAGGTAAACATTTACCATTATAACCATTTACCAATCTTAAAAAATTCACCGAAAGCCCCACAGAGCTGGCATGAAGCATGTTTTACTGCTGTTTCGTCAGCTCTCATTTATCCTTGCCGTTACCATGACCAGGTCTGCAAGGTTTCTTGCAGCCTTGGTCATCACTGGCATGGTTCTCCTGCCTGTGGCATCCTGCACCAAGGGAAGCACAGGTGACATCTGGGCCATCGCCACGGGCAGCTCCACATGTCCTCCTGGCAAAAGGAACTGCCCACATGGGATAAAACCTAGCAGAAGAGAGGAAAAACACAAAAGAAATGTTGTGGAACAGCTGCCCTGATAATGCTGGAGGAATACGACTAAGGTCTGCGCTTGTGTTTGCAGTTCCTGAAGAGACACGGCTCTGTCCCAGCACTGCTGTGCATAGCGGATGGGACTCCCATGAATGCCACAGAGCCGGCAGCAGCGACAGGCTCTTCTCCCTTGCAGGAAAACTTGTTTCTGAATTTTTCAGAAAAGAGATGTTTTTGTTTCAGGAAGATGACTCCAAACACTGCTCCCTGGATTTGCCTTTCCAGGAGAAGTCTGAGAAAATAAAAATCTGTATTTTGTTCAGAAAGAGAAGAGTTCCTCTTTTCATTGCCCCTGACCTTCCCAAGCCCCAGCACTTCTACCTTTCACTGATCAGCAGAGACAAGTGAGACATCCCTGGCAGGAGTCACTCAGCTCCTTCACCAAGCTCTGGCAGCAGAGGTAAAGCAAAATGCAGATAGTCTTTCTGCAGAAGTGCTCACTACTCCACGGCTTTTCAATACCCCCATGACCTAATAGTACCACACAGACCTCAGAGCTCTAAGTGGTTGAACATCATGTGCCATCAAACATGCCTTGCAACTCACACTGAGGATTTTAAGAAAACCCTCCAATGTGGCAAAGAAAAACGGCAAATTTTGATAATGGTCTCCATTTTTGGCGGTTAAGTAATTGAAAGTGAAGGGTGAAGTCAAATAATTGAAAGCTAAATCTTTGCTCCATGTTGAATCAGCATTAACATTCAAGCAAGAGGAGACCGTGGTTACGTTGAAAGATGGACCCTTGGCCAGCCGTAATTTTGCACTCTTCTTGTTCACATCAGCCTGTGAAATAAGTCTACAAAAATGCAGGCTACCCTTCAGAGGAGACTGTTTTAGTGAGGTCAAGATATCTCTACGTGAAAAAACGCACACAAGATAAACAGCTATGAATAGGACACTTGACAGACAGGTCCAGAGGACAACAGACAGTGTTTCTGCTGAGATATAATTGCTCTAATTAGACCTGGGCTTGCTAAAATGGTGAAGTTAAAGAGGACCCTGCAATCATGCTGCCATTCTGCACAAAAGAATAGTGTTGTGATAGGAAGCATACAGCAGTTGTGGAAATAATCAACGGCTTTGTGCTCGCTTCCCCCTGGCATCTTGGATGTGCCAT
Source organism: Mesitornis unicolor (assembly GCF_000695765.1). Classification (NCBI taxonomy): domain Eukaryota; kingdom Metazoa; phylum Chordata; class Aves; order Mesitornithiformes; family Mesitornithidae; genus Mesitornis; species Mesitornis unicolor. The sequence goes on from NW_010180865.1 coordinate 10,557, forward strand.
TAGGAACATGCACACAACATGAGCAGAATATTTTCTTTAGAGTTAAAGGCTCTTGGGGCTGAATTGCTTCATGGCTGAAGTCTCTTCGAGTATTATTCAGCTGAAGTTAGACACTTCAAATGAGCCAGATCCATTGTGTTTCTGCAGTCCTGGAGGAGATGCAGACAGGCCGTGAGGTGCACGATTGGCAAGTCCTCCTGCTCTAGGAGCAAGGGAATTTGGCGAGGAAATAAAACTTTGGCCTTATCCTGCTGCAACTTGTCTTCTCTGGAGCAAAAGCCTGTAAACTACCTGATCTGATCATGTAATAAAACCTCCATATGCATAATCTTGGGTCCCTCTGAAACGTGATCTCTTTTATAATATGTGAACAAGCTTGAAGCTCCTCAAGGCAAAATCTTAGCACATAGTGTGCAAGGTCTGACTGTGTGGTCTTGCCCCAGCCCTGTTTTAAACCCAGCGTCCAGAAGTGAAAGCAGCCCTTTTAGCCACTGTCACATCAGGCAGCAGGAAAATGATGGCACAACGCGGTTAACGTAGGAAGCATTTTGCTCACCTGACTCCCTCAGACAGCTCTGGTTCACACCAGTGTTAGCTGGCCTGTACCACAGATGCCCAGGGACACTGGGCAAAGCTACCAAAAGTTCTTACTGGGGCAAATGCAGAAGCGGTGACTGTAGAACAGCCAAGAAGTGGCAAGACCTGCCGCTGGCAACATCCCACTGTCACCCGGTCACTCCGTCCTGCCCAGGGCTCTCCTTTACCCATGCAGCCCCCCTTGCCCCATGGTCCATCGTGCCCCTGCGGCAGGACAGCCTGGCTCTGACCCACTCCCGAGGTCCTGTTCTCTCAGTGGCGATATTCAGCACACTGCTAAGAGGCTTTGTGACAAATGTGGCCGATATAAACCTATCTCAAAGCCCTTCAGCCCTGGAGTGCACCTGCTTCTGTGCGCAGACAAAGCTGGCTGAAACACTGTCTCCTACCCCTCTGCAGTTACGAAATAAATGTGCAAAAGTATTGGTGTGGTGCTCGGCATCTGCTCATGCCCCACCTGCAAACCAGCACTCACGCTGGGCTCCCCAAGTGAGGCCACTTACCCATAAAGAGCCAGACTGGTTTATTGCACCTTCCCTAACAAAAATACGTTCTCAAGCCATCTGCAGCAACACCCTGCAGCTCCTGCCCTTTGCTCACATTGCAGGATGTGCATCCTCCAAAATGCGAGCGATGGAGCAGATGTCCTCCCCTGTGCCCAGGAAAAGTGCCAGGGCTGGGTGTAGATGGGTGCAGGAGGGTGGCAGGAACAGGAAAAGGGACTTGTTCCTCAGAGCACACTGGGGTCCCTGATTCACTAGGAACCATATTACCAGCCAGCCCCTGTACATGTGCAGCCCCCTCCTTTTCCTGCCCTAGCATTTCCCCTGGAGGATCTGCCAGAGATGTATGGGGATATCGAAGCATCAAACATGCCCCACGTTCAGCTTCTGCCTCCTCCCAATGCCAGCTTTGCTTTGTGCACCACAGGCTTTGCTCCACATATGGGCTTGTCCAATGCCCCAGCAAGGTGGTGGGAAAAACTGGCCATGGATGATGCTCCCCAAAGAAGTATGTGTGTCAGACAAAACTGGATGGGATTTATCAACACAAGCCAAACAAAAAGGAGAGGACGTGTTTGTTTCCAGCTAATATGTCTATGATAAGCCAAAGATCATAACAAGAGAAGTTAAAAAAGTCACATCAGTGAGATTTACACAGCTAAAACTTTGCACAACACTGTAAAAACGGACGGCAAAAAGACTTGAATTGCAAAAGAAGAGAAACAGCTAAACCGAGACCCTCTCTCCCATGAGAGGACACATTGCTGGGAATTTTGCACGCAGGGCAAATTAAAACCAGCATTTCATCTCAAACGACAAGCTTCTTGGCTTTTCTGCGTGTAAATCAGATCCTTACATTATCTCAGTGTCATTTTGTGGCTGAAAGCAAATCAGCAACTATCAGTGTAGCCAGACTGAAATTCAGCAGAACAGGATCTGAGCACTTCAGCTCTTAATGATTAGATGTTTCTGCGGAAATGAATCTTACAAAAAAATGAAGTTCGGCAGAAAGTTGACAGCATGTTGAGACCGCAGAAGGCAGAGGAACTTTACAACTCGGCCTTCACATTTTCCACCTATAGGATTTTGACATTTACTAAAGTTGTAGTGAGGGCAGCTTCTTCACAGTGCTCCCTCTGGGAAATATCACACTCAGCAATTCCTGAATTACAGTTTCTAATTATATTTTCATACTGTAATGCTGTCTGAAATGCAAATTTGATGACAGAATAATTCGATCCATGTAAAATAATTACAAAATTACTGTTTCTCAAACCTCAACTCATACTCCCTGCTATTTAAGAAGACAAATTTAACAGCAGCAAAAGCACAGCCAAAACATAGTCTATTTTTTTAACTGTTATCTGACTATAACTGTCTGCACAGATTTTGGCTCACCATGGAAGATTATTTCTAAAATATGACTCCCAAAAACATTCCAAAGTTAGGATTTTTGTTGCTTTAGCTTGGAACCAAAAACCAGGTCAACTTTCATGTCGCATTCAGAGTACCACACACATGGCATCTGCGTTTAATTGGAAAAGCAACTGTTGATTAACACGCCAAATTTCCACTGCAGCTCAGTTATCAGTTAAACCAGTTGTTGCTAATGTTGATGCAGTACATTAAATTAGCACGACGTAATGATTTTTAGCAGGGTGAAAAACAGCTTCCGCAATATGTCATTCAAGAGCCTGAAACTCCATACTGCTACACCAGTTTCCACTGTCTGACAATTCCTCCCCCATACGGGGGATTTTATTCCCACTGAATTACTGCCTTGAGCTAAGACCTTTAAAAAGAGATCAGGAATCTCATTCTGTTTGAAAAATGCAAGATGGAGTCAATGCTCTGTGTTGCAAGGGTTTTTTTAAGTTTTATTATGCTTCTAGCCTAAATTTAGATTGTCATTGCCCATCAACTCAACCAGATCGAGGTAAAGCACACTAAAGGCTTGGTGTGTTATTATTACTAGGCTAGAGGCATCAACAGCTCGCGTCTGTTTCTAATTTCCCTGGCTGTATCCAGTTGTGTGAGAAGTGACTCTAGGAGGTCTCAGTCCTGTTTTTAGCCATGGTCTCTCCTAACATGAAGTGCTCCTGGTCCTCAGGAACTGCTGGTCTGCTCGTCCTTCTCCATGGACACAGAGACTGTTGGAAGAGACCGTCTCCTTCTTGTACGTGTGCAAGGGGGTGACAACTGCAAATTATATGAAGGCTGATGGGAGGTATGAGGGTCATTTTGGCCTCTCCAGAATAAGGTGAAGTGTCACCAAGCCTGTGTGCATCTCATTTTATTTTTCTTTTTATGTCAGAGGATTTCAAGCCCAAGTAAGCTTGGCATTGGGCAGAAGGTGAGAGATGGGCTGCAGCCACCTTCCCTGCTTCTCGGTGGTAGGAAGGACCCTACAGGCTGTTTCCTCTTTCCTCATGGTGGGTGACACCATGGTAGGGCAGAGACAGCAGGATCCTTAGCATTACCTTGCCTGGCAACTTCACACACTCCCAAGGGAAAATCCAAGTGTTTGTTGAAAAGGTTCGGTACCAAGCTGACCAGTGAAACCAAGACCATAAAATCTGAAAAAAACTGACCAGAGGCATGTAGCCTTGGGATGGCTCTCATACAACATCCTCTGCCCTTCCCCTCAGCAGGGACCCGTGCCTTTTCCTCTGTTGCAGACTCCTCCACTGGCTGCAGCTGCCTGCTCGACCACGCCTCGGCCATCCTCATCTCTGGGGCTCACAGGGGCCTGGGCTGGTGGGATGCCCATAACCCCAGAAACTCAATGAGAGGGGGCAGAGCTGGTCACTTTGCCTGTGCAACCTCAGTGGCACTCACCAGCCTCCCCAGTCACGCTGCCTCTTAGACCTCCTGCCACAACATGGCCAGGACCCTTCTGGTAAAACAAACCAGTTTATCGTCCTCCTTTCTCAGGTCAAGTTAGTGTCTCAGTATCATTAAAACAAGATATGTCCATTCCAGCTGGAGATGACAATCTATTTTTAAAATATTTCTAATGAATAGCTCTTGTGCAAAAGCTGCATGAATTATTTTTCACCTTGTGGGTGTTTTCAAGCCATCAAATGCTTGAAATGCTGTATTTGAACCTAAATGAATGAGATGAAGCCCCAGCCCTCACCGACAATCATTGCCACACTGACTACTCAAGTCAACCACAGCTGTATGTAGAGCCAAATCCTCCAGATGTGAAGGTGAATGACTTTTTCTGAATGGCAGGTGCTGCTCAGCTCAAACCTCTCCTCGTACTCCATGTCCTAGTCCCTCGCTGGACTCGCCCCAACAAAGCAAGCTGGTGAACAAGCAAACCTTGGGGTGGTGGGCCACCTCCCTTCCCTTCCACCCCACTGCCCAGACTCCAGGGGGACTCACATGCAGGTGGAGGGGCATGGACAGCCCTCAGCCAAAATACAGTCCCCCACACCAGCTGAGGAGCAGCTGTGTCCAGTTCAGCCTGGGCAAGGACACCGAGAGCCCCGCTTCCTGCAGGAAGGCTGCGCACACGGGCTCGCACCTCCACAGCCAAGCTGCAAGGATGCTCTGAACCTTCCTTAAGCTCACCCATGAGGAGCCAGTCAGAACCCTCACGCACTGATGCACTATCAGGTGAAGAATTTAATAAAGAAAATTTAAGATATTTCAGCCCCTCCAATATTGATAGAGTTAAATTGGAAAGAACGGATAAGATGATAATGCCAAGTGAAATGGTTTAGAGGTTTCAGATGCATTTATCCTTGCTGCTCTGTTAAGAATGCCAAATGCAGTGAAATCCAGAGCACTAAGCCATAACTTTCCTTCCAGAAGTGCTTTCAGTTTTAATCTCTGCCGTAGCTCCCTTGCTGAAACAATTACTTCTGCTGCATTTGTTAATATCAGAATAATTTTTATAGAATTTTTTAATCTTTTATTGCTCCATGTTTTAAATTGTTTCATAGCTCCATGATTGTTTCAGAGTGGCAGCTGCTTTAGAAAATCATTACCATTATCAATAAACCATTTGAACTTTGGGAGGAAGGGAACAGGAGTATATAATTAGAGGAGATAAGAACGATCTAGCATACTTTTCCAGGAAACAACGCACATGATGCTTCAGCTGTAATCTTTTCTTAAAACAAATCTATATGTTCCCACACAAACAAATCCAGGCTGTGGCACTAAACTTCAGGAGCCCTGGGATCTCCTTCCCCACAACAGCCCCCCTCAGAGTGAGTGCAATACAGAAACAGACCCAAACTGCCTCTTCTCTTTAGAAAAAGACCCAGAGATCATTTCATTTTTCAACTACCACGGTGCTGCTCATGCTGCAGTTCTTTTTTTAGCTAGCCAAAGCGCTCTCATCCCACAACAGAAAAAAAAAAAAAAAAAAAAAAAACAAGGAGCCAAGCGTGTGAGTGTGAGAAAAAGGGTGAAAGCCTGTGTTACAGCAGTGCTGCTCTCCTGGTGTATTTCAGACAATTTTTCAGGTAGCTCTTGTTCCTTTCCTCTGTAAACACTGAATGGCCAAGAGTGCCACATGCCCCAGAAGAGGGACAGCGAGCCCGGGAGTGTGTGGGGTGTGGGGACTCCATGTGAACAAAGATGATTTAAAGGCTCGAACTTTGGGAGCTGGGTTTCAAGCTGTCCCCGGCTGCAGCGGCTGCTGGCTGCCCTCTCACCAAACATATTGGGTACAAACCTAAACCCTCCCGAATTGGACAGAGTTAAAAAACTACAATTTCCAGCAGAGGTATAAAGCTGTAGAGATGCCCAAATCAACACAATACCTAAACATCATTCTTTTAACTCCCAAACGCATAAGCCTAGGATTACTTGCCTTCATTTGTATTCCTAAAGTGTCAAATGAGAACAATATAATTCTACTCTCCTTTCATGGATCATTAATCTAAATTTAACTCTTATTTGCAGTCTGCACGCAGAAGTAGAAACTGGAAGCTGCTTTGCATTTATCTGATAGTGCCGGGCTTGTTCATCAAGGCGAACTTCCAGCCAAAACAAACAAGTGAAAAAAAATATCAGTCATGATAAGCGGCTTTCTATCATATTTTTTCTTTAGAGGAAAAAAAAAATACCTGATGAGAACATAAAGCAAAAGGTTACCTCACACTGCAGAAATGCAAGTTTTTAATAGTCCATGCTCTGGCAGCCCCTGAGAAACAGCAGCGGCGGCGGCGGCGGCGGGGATAAATCCAGCATCCAGTGGGTTCTCACAAGGCTTTGGCTGCGCGGCCGAAACCACAGGCTCTGCCTCCAGCTGACGTCAAGGCGGCTGTCACATGGCCCCGCGCAAGCCCAGGGAGCGCTGGTTGTCCTGGCAACCTCAGCACTGCTCCGACATTATTTCAATAGGTCATCTGTCGGACTGTGCGCACACTGGAACCATCGCGGACACCCGGACGACCGAGGGCTGGCTGGAGCTGGACACACCGGCGTGTTGGTCCCGTCGCCGATGCTCTCTGAACCCTGTCCCTGTAAGAAAACGTGCCTCCCTCTTCCTCCTGCATCCCCAGCCTCTGGCAGGAAAGAGTCTTTTTACAATTACACCCGGTTTACCTAAGCAGAGGGGCAAAACTGCTGCCCCCCATGTGCACTGAGGCACCTCGATGGTGTGCAGCCAAGTGCTGCACGGGCTGGCCAGAATTAGGGGCTTTGACAATGGCACGCAGCTGAGGTTTTATTCACGGACACAGAGATGCACGTTTGGTCACCAACAGCTCTTTCCACATTTGGGGTGAGGCAGCAGCCACCCTTGCTGAAGTGATGTGAGACAGCAGCTGTGAGGGGCTATGCGCTGTCCCTCGGAGGAGCCTGGCCAGCTCGGCCTCCTGTCCCTGAGACCTGGCCACCAGCCATTCCTGC
>NW_010180865.1:17973-23398 GCF_000695765.1 Mesitornis unicolor
TTGAGCTTTTGATGTCCCTGTCAAGCCCTAACGTTCTGTGATTCTCTGATTCTGTGAAGAGGGGTGAAGCAGTGTCTGCCTCCACCTGGCTCCCACTCAACTCTGCACCCTCATCCTGCAGGCAGAGACACAACACCGGTGTCTCAGATTTCTCTGTAACTCTAGCCAAAATCCACTTCTTCCCTCAATTTCCTTGTTTTCTCTCTGCACATCACCTTACCAGAGCCCTGTAGCACACACACGAGGGGCGGGATGCACCAGGGGCCGGGAGGAGGGAGAGATTTCACCTATGAGCAGGTGAGGAATGCCAAAGTGTCAGGAACAAGAAAATCCTCCCGTGCTCGTCTGAGTCAGCGATAGTTACTGTCCAGTGCCTGGGATACGAAATACCAGGAACCAACAGGAATAGATGGCTGCGGACAAAGTGCAAGTGAATGTAAAGCTGTGTGGGATCTGCAAACACAAACACTGGGGCATCCTCAGCTGAAGCTGGCTTTGGTCCCTTTGTAACAGGCGACAGAGAAAATATTAAAAATTAAAAGCCAGCCTGGGAAAGGGTGTGAAGAGATGCTGGGTAGGGCTTCCCCATGTCCAAGGCAGAGGAAGGCTGGCAGGGATGCGGGGCTGGTGGGCAGCAGGGGGACACTGAGCCCCCTTGCCCTCCGCTGCATCCCACTCCCAAGTGCAAGAGCAGCAGGAACTCCAGATATTCAGCTCAACAGCAACAACAGCCAGTGCTGGATAATGAAGCATTTAGTGAGATGTGCAGCTTTCTCTCTAGCATAGCCTATAAACCACCTTTCCAGCAATGCTGTTGCACTGGGACTTCCTGGGGCTGTTCACATTAGGGGGGAAAGGCCTCTGAGATCGTGAGCTGCCCTGTCAGGACATGGTGCAGGGCAGTGAAGAGGGCTCAAAGAGTTGTCGTAATAGAATAAGGCAGCCCACACTGTCTAAAATTCATGCTTTAAAAAGAAAATATTCACAATTAGCTGGGAAACGTGGCACTTTAACAGAATAAGAATAATACGGTGAATTTTTAAAACCCCACTGATTGCTACATGTGTTATATATAATCACACACATTAATCCACTGTAGAAGGCTGAAACTTCACGTCAACACCCACCAATAAAATTGTACCATAACACACAGATGTATTTTTTCACTTATTGGCAATGTCTGCACAACACAACAGAAAGTTTGAGATTGCAGTACAAAAAGAGATCCCTCAACACTGCATAGTACATTACTTTCTATTAGTCTGTCAAAAATGTGCGCACATGATTTTAGTGGTTTTGATTTTTTTAGAGGCCCTTTCAGAAAAGCAGACAATACAACAAATGTATTTTAATGGTCATAAAACATTCCGATAGCATTTTTGCTGATGCTCTAAGGGGCTGTTGGAGGTAGCTGTCAGTGTCCAGTCTGCACCTGCTCTGCTCCCATGTAAGCCCTGTCGTCCACATCTACATACACACGAGTGTGCAGAGCACCTCTGTCTTCCAGCATAAAAATAACCCTTTCAGTCTCCTTTAGGGGGTATTTCTGCTGCTGGACAGGAGCCCAGAGAGTTTTTTTAACCATGCACAGTGTTTATAAGGACATATTAATTATTGTGAAGGTTATCATTTCAGCCAGTTGAAAGACGCTAAGTGAAAAAAAAAAAGGCCAGTGCTCTGAAAAACATCTGATAACAGGTGCCCAAAGCGTGCTGTTCTCAGATCTCCGTGCTCGACAGAGGTCCCACTATGCATCCCTGCTGACGGTGGCTGGGGTTGACCCCTTCACAGAAGATTTTCTGTATTTCCAACTGAAATCCCTACTTCTGCCCAGCACTTGCTGTAACTCACAAAGCTTTCCAGGACTAAGGGTGAGGGCAATCTTTACATCATGCAGACAGACACAGAGATGAAACCAACAACATTCATTCTCAGAGGGACAAAGAATCCTGCTAAAAATGACAGAAAAGCCTTTATTTCCTGATGTTGCATAACTTCTCCATGATAAAACCCTCAATGCCAAACCAGTCTCTTCTGTAGTGTCAATCAACCAAGTGAGTGCAAAGCAATGAGACAGGGGCACTGACTGGAAAAATACATAAAAGATATTTAAAGGCTGAAGCCTGCTGAGAAATAAATGCACTGCGTCCACCTGGGACCACGGTACAAAGACTTACACTGCTCCTCCTGCTATGGGGACATGGTGCCTCACAGGGAAAGGTCTCCATCCCATGTTTGGGACCCCCTCCCTTCCTCCTACCCCTCCATGTCCAGGCCCTGTGGCAGGCATTAACGAGGGGACATGGGTTGGCTCCCTCACCTTCAGCACGATGGACGGTCTGCTGGGGCTTCACTGACTGCAGTAATAGATGTTATACATCATAATACACACATAGATATCTATAATACCTAAAACCACCTATAACATACATGTATTGGGTTCTGTGTAATAACTTAAAGACAGGTACAGTGCTATAAGGTGGGACACAACCCAGCTTTTCCTCTCTTACTTCTTTTGACTTTGCAGAACCAGCAGCAGATATCACTTGTTTGCCCATAAAATGGAAGACATACAGGGGGCAGGAACTGTGTATGGGTTGATCTTTGAATCCACAAAAGACTTCATCTTCCCCGGTTCAATCAGCAAAGCCACCCTCTCAGGAAGGAGCACATCACTGTAAGCAGCTGACAATCCACTCTTGGCTTTCTTCTTACCAAAACAACACTTAGAAAAGAAGTGCTTCATCTTGAAATCTTCCCTCAAACATCCATGACTTTTTACTGTTTTTAAAAATAAAAGGAAGAAAAAAAGCAAGTAGGCATGATTTTAATGTAATACATATATGAAAAAACCAAACCACATGTATTTTGCTGGCCTCTGCAGCTTGCTGTTTGAAAGAGTGGCTAATGTTTCCATTGCCATCAGTAATATAGCTAAAAAAGAGACAGAAACAGGGCTTAGCAAAATGTTGTCGTGTTGACTTTTGCTCTTGCAGAAAAAGCAGGGTGGAAAAAAACCCACAGGAAAAGACATTTTAGTTTTGATACAGCTGACATGGCACTACCAGCACAGGGGGGTTTGAAATGAAAACAAGGAGGGAAAGTGGTTCAGCCCACCCCGTTCACTGGCAGTGGCCCAGTGAAAGAATGATTGTTCGAGTCAAATCAGGTGGAAGACAGTTTCCCAGGAATGCAGCGCTGTAAGAAAATTCTACGCTCTCCATGTATCCATCATGGCTCTTTAGTGCCACTAATTCCTGCTTCAGAGGAGGGTGAACAATTTCCCTTTCAGAAGCAATAATTTTGTGTTCCTGTACAGCACCAGTGGCTTCAGAGGTTCCTCCAGTGCCCTTTCTAGCAGTGAGAAGGGACACCGGAGCATTGGCAGCGAGAACTCATTCCATCATGGGTGCTGCTGAGCGATGGTGGAGAGCTCTTGCACCATGAGCTGCTTTTTTGTGATGTGTATTGCAGAAAGGATCACTTGGTCTGCAACAATTTTTCTGGCATTTGAACCTAAATAACACCATCAGCTATCCTGAGGCAGTATTGCATTGATTTTTCTTCCCCCTGAGATATGCAATACTTTATTACATGATCTTTTAAACCTTTTGCTGGTACCTGCCTCCTTACAGGAGCTGATCCCTTTCGGGCCTGCTGAATCCCTCCTGTGCCGAAGTTTCCACATCCTCTGCTCTCTCAACCCGTTCTCCCGGATTTCCCTTGGAACACCCTTGCCCTTGCTCTGCACTACTCATTTGTTAGGTGGGAAAAGCATCTTGAACCACGAGTAAGGTGAAACTCACTTTCTGGCGCCTTGCACATCTTCCAGGACTACATCTACTCCTGCAGCTAAAAGGAGCTGGGGCCCATTCTGTGTCCCAAAGACTTGGTGTCACAGCACTGCCAGAGCCTGCAGTGTTGAGCTTCTCCCCAGGAGGGTGGCCTCATCCTTTCCCCCCTGTTGGGAAGGACCTCAAGCCTGTGTTGTTCCCCAAACCACAGCCAGGAGAGCAGGAGGAGTTGAAGTTGGCCACAACATCAAACATTTGGCCTCTGGGCAGTAGCAAGTGTGCTGGATGGGAATCATCTTTACAGGGATCTCACCTCGCTGGCACTGGAGCACCAGGAGACCAGCTAAAAAACTTAAGACAGCAGATGAAAAATGTAATACTATTAGATGGAAAAAAACCCTATCATCTAATCATGATCAGTGCCTCCTGAGGGACCAGCCAGAAGACTGGCTTTGCTGCTGACTGCGGATGCTTTCCATTAATTGATGCACTTGAGTTGTGTGCACTTATATGGGGGCCAAACTGAAAGAACACAGGGAAACATAATTTGGATCAGACAAGAATTGATTACTTGGCAACACACATGGAAAAAAAAATGAACCCTTTGAATCAAAGAAAGCATTTTGGGCATTTTTGAAACACGCCAAGGATATTTGGAAACAAAGGTCTTCATCTACAGTGGGACTTTGTGAGTCACGTTGTCAGGAGGGGTCACCATTGCTTGCCTCACTGATGGTCACCCTCCCTTGTCCTAGGGGGCTGCTTGGCCAGGAAGCACAGCCCACCCCTCTCTTCTCAAACTCTGCTACTTGCATAGTTTAACCCAACCTGGCTCATTTGGACCAAATTTGCCAATTGCTTCAAATGCAAGAAAGCAGCACTTTCTGGAGAATAATCAATTTACCAATTTTCCCCCCAGATCAAAATAGTAATTCAGGCAGCCAGTTACCCCCTGAGCCCTCTAGCCAGGATCTCTGCAGTCTCACAATAACATTTTCTAATTGTCTGACTTTTCTGCGTCTCCTCCTTGCTGTGTGGAAGTCACATCTGAGCTGTGGAGATATTAAGATCCTGACCCAAAGTCATCTAAGCACATGGATAACCTTACACTGGCTGGGATGTTACACGTGTGCTTAAGTATTTGCTGGATGAGAGCCCAAGTGCCTGGCAGCATTGTGGAAACAAACCGTGCACACAGCGATAGCGAGCGCAGAAAAACAAAGCAGCAAGATAGAAATATCCATTTGCTCCCAAATAAATCTTTCTCCAGTAAGGAGAAAGGAACAGAAATCTGCAATAGGAATTCAGCCATCTGTGTTTTAGTCCCACCTATATTAAAAAGGAACATTTCCATTTTTAAAAAAAATCTTTACAGCATTTATTGCACTTGGCAAATTTCAAATGTTTTTGCTTTTTCTTATTTTTCTTTTCCTGTGCTTCCATTCCCTCATTTTCCTCCTCATTTTCTCCCCCTTCACTTAAGCTGCTGCTGTCCAACTCCTGTGTAGCTTATCTTATCTGAGTAGCTGCTAGTATTTAATTTGTAATAACAAATCACCAGCCTGCACCCTCACACGGAAATACTATATCACACTCCTGTTAAATCACAGAATCACAGAGTATCAGGAGTT
>NW_010180866.1:0-15796 GCF_000695765.1 Mesitornis unicolor
CACCACTTGTCACCGTCTTCTATCTGGACATCAAGCCATTGACCATTACTCTATGGATGTGACCATCCAGCCAATTCCTTAGCCACTGAACACTCCAGCCATCAAGTCCATACCTCTCCAACTTGGAGAGAAGGATGTTGTGGGGGACCGTGTCAAAGGCCTTGCAGAAATCCAGACAGATGACATCCATAGCTCATCCCTTGTCTACTGATGCAGTTACCCCATTGTAGAAAGCCACTAGGTTGGTCAGGCAGGACTTGCCCCTAGTAAAGCCATGCTGGCTGTCTTGAATCATGGCTGTCTCAAATCACCTCCCTGTCCTCCATGAGCCTTATCAGAGCTTCTAGGAGGATCTGTTCCATGATCTTCCCAGCCACAGAGGTGAGGCTGACAGGTCGGTAGTTCCCAGGGTCCTCCTTTCTACCCTTTTAAAAAATGGGTGTGATGTTTCCCTTCTTGCAGTCACCAGGGACTTCACCTGACTGCCATGACTTTTCAAATATGATGGAGAGTGGTTTGGCAACTACATCAGCCAATTCCTTCAGGACTTTGGGATGCGTCTCATCAGGTCCCTTGGACTTGTGTACGTTCAGCTTCCTCAGATGGTCACGAATCTGATCTTCACTTACAGCAGGCGGGACCTTTTCACAGAATCACAGAACGTTAGGGATTGGAAGGGACCTCAAAAGATCATCTAGTCCAATCCCCCTGCCGGAGCAGGAACACCTAGATGAGGTTGCACAGGAAGGCGTCCAGGCGGGTTTTGAATGTCTCCAGAGAAGGAGACTCCACAACCTCTCTGGGCAGCCTGTTCCAGTGCTCTGTCACCCTCACTGAGAAGAAGTTTCTTCTCAAATTTAAGTGGAATCTTCTCCCTGGTCCCTGTCCTGTGGGCCATCAACTTGAGAGCTGTGAGAGGAGAGGTTGCCAGTGAAAACTGAGGCAAAAAGGTTTTTGAGAACCTCAGCTTTCTCCTCATCTGTTACCAGTTCACCACTGTTGCTCATCAGGGAGGGGACACTGTCTTTAACCTTCCTTTTCTGGTTGACATACCTGTAGAAGCCCTTCTTGTTTTTCTTGGCATCCCCTGCCAAGTTCAGCTTGAACTGTACCTTGGCCTTCCTGACCTCGTCCCTGTACACCCAGGCAACATCCCTGTACTGTTCCCAGGATACCTGTCCCTGCTTCCACTGCCCATTATTCAAAATCAAGAAATACTTTGTGATTATAGTTATGATTTCTGTTTGTATTAGTAACTCCATCAGAGGTACTGCAGTAGATGTACTGTTCTCGTGCTCTCTCTCTCTCCTTGGAAGGTATTATAAGAGTTGCAAAGCTTTAACTTCAAATATTGAAATGAAAATCCTCAAATGGGAGATACTTACTTACAAGTATCTATTGCAGTAGTACTGAAATAAGTCAAATTACTTCTGTTCATTGTGATTCCTAATAAATATTTACTGTATTCTGACATCTCAAAATTTATTGTTGCACTTAGGCTGTGTGCGGAGATTCAAATGCTGTCAAGTCAGTGTAGAAGATGGGAAAGGGAAAATCTGGTGGAATCTTAGGAAAACCTGCTATAAGATTGTTGAACACAACTGGTTTGAGACCTTCATTGTCTTCATGATTCTTCTCAGCAGTGGTGCTCTGGTAAATTCTATGTGGAACTATTATGTCTATTTTAAGCAGCGAGCATTTAGAATTACAGTTCATTATATAGCTGCAGATAACACATCAGAATTTAATATCTAATTCATAAATGTTCTAATGTCAATATAGATCAACAAGTATTTGGCATGGATTGTAGGATACATAAGAGTTTGCTCACAGGCCACAAAATGAAATGTTTGAGAAGTTCAAATTGTAGCACTGATGGAAATAAGAAATTAATTATATCAGAATAGCATTCACATGCCTTTGTATTGATGATAATAACTTATTTTTGTCTTACACACATTTAAAATAAAACACAGCTGAGCTAGGAACCTTCCAGTAGCAACTTGAATTGTCTAACTGAGATGTAAGGTGCCAGCATGATTCCATCAGGTGTTTTATCAGATTGATGTTAAATCAGATGCACTGAGCAAGTACTGAGGTAGTTAGTTCCTTATAGCAGGAGCTATAAGTACTTGCTACACATGGGTCAATGCACAGTGATTCACTGTTGATGTAGACATTTTCTTTTGAAAAGAGAGCTATTAATCTCTGTTCAGGATTGATTTGTGGGTTAGTGTGTATAGTTTTGTTTCAGTTATTAGTTCTTAAAAAATTCTGTACCACAGTCATTATTAAACCCCTCATATAATTTTGACATAAAGTTGTAGCTATCTCAAAGGAAAACCTTATGTGAAAAAACTATTGCTATACATGAAAATGAAATAAAATGAGATTTGGGAAATGGTATTACAGTAAGTTTCATGGATCACTGTTCAGCTCAGCTGAAAGCTGAATATTGTGTTTGAACACAGCTTTATGAAAAGACTAAGTATGGAGTGAAAGCAAAAGTTTTGCTTGAGGGAAGGATACAGGCCTTATCATCACATATATCTTTCCAGTTCAAATTCTTTCTTGGCTACTATGTACCACACTGCAAATTGTGAAGACATTTAATTATATCTTCCATAATCTTTTTCACAGGCATTTGAAGATATATACATTGAGCAACGTAAAACTATCAAGACCATGCTGGAATATGCTGACAAAGTTTTTACTTATATCTTCATTCTGGAAATGCTTTTAAAATGGGTGGCTTATGGCTTTCAAACCTATTTCACTAATGCGTGGTGCTGGCTGGACTTCTTGATTGTTGATGTATGTATTCTTTGTCATGTCCTGGACAACAGGCTCTAAAAATCAGAATATTGTGTTTTCAGCATAAGCTTTCTGTTCTATACAACAGAAACTCTATTTTAAAGCTGTTGTTGTGGTATGATTTATAATTCTGTTGAGAAAAAGATTTAGATATACTTATTACTCTAGAAATGTTTTGTTGATATCCACTAGTTTTATGACATTTTAATGCTTTATTGAAATTATTCTTTTTTAATTTTTTTTTCATGGTGTGGAAATGCTGCTGTTCATCCTCTTCAGTTTTTGCTGTATATGGAGTTTAAATATTTCAAAGCAATTTCTTTAAAATTTTCTAACATTCTAATCAATTACTGTAAGTGTCCTGCCTCTTAACGCTGTGTAATATGAAAGGAAAATACTGCTAGGAACTCTCAGTTCCATCATACTATTCAGTACTCTTGCACTTTTCACTGCATCACATGAGCAACCTTAAAGAGATGCTTGGAGAACTGTAGATGAGCTCCCTTAGAATGAGTTCTCAAATGATTTTCAAAAGGCTGCACCACTGACGGGCAGATGCACATTATATAAAGGAGACTACTGAGAAGTGCACTGTAATTTCAAGTCTACATGCTCAGCAACGTATGCACAGTACTGGGTAGCATAAATGGAAGTCGACAGCTTTTTAACCATATAGCAGACATTCATTTCCCTTCCATCCCCAATAGCCCGACTACAATTGTCTGTGCAAATAGGGCGTCTCTCAGCTCCACATATGTACTTCCTGTGGAACGCAAGGTAAGAATGTGTCTTGAATCCCTTGTTCATTCATTCCAAAAAGCAGCAGTATCACCCTAAAACTGCAATGGTATGATAGACCATGAAGTCTTTACTATACAGAGCTTGCAAAACATTTTAAATATTAAATCCGTACAAGCATTGTAGATCCTATGATAAAACATGACTACATGCACGCTTAGTATTCCGTGGTTGAATCTGTACCCTTGTAAAACATTTATTGGCTCAGTCATTAGATGTGTAAATTACCATGACCAGTGGAGCTTTACAGAGACGCCAGAGACAGTACTTTGCACTGTCTTTATGTGTTTATTCTATTTATCAACAAATATTTTATTCTTATTTGATATCTGTGTTTTAGATACTTCTGTGAACTTTATGAATACCTTTATTAGTTTTTCATGGCAACCTGGTGGAATTTTCTTCATGGAAAAAAATCAATCTCTGAAGCATTTTTTCAAATCTTTAGTCAGACAATTGAGATAACGAAGCAAAAAGTTTAATTTGGAAATTAAAGAATTGAGAGAGAACAGGAAGGATGAAAGGGAAGGGCATTAAATAGAGGGAAATAGAAGATGGTTTGTTTGAGGTTTTTTCCTTTACTAAGGTCACTTCTTCCCAGTGGTTTACTCTACATACATTTCTAAGGATTATTGATGAAAGATAATTGTATTATTTATTTTACAGCTATTCTAGTTTATTTACTCATCTGCCTGCAGACCAGACCAGCGTTATGCAAGCCAGAATTGATGAAGTGGTTAAAGGAGTCACAGGGAATGTAATGAAGTGTGGATATGCCTAACAATGAAGCTTCTACCATTGTCTAACAAACAGTTGGTTATCAGTCTTGATTAGTCTGGTTGTATCTGAACAGCACTGGTAGCGATGGCTGTTGGATAAGATTTTCTGGACAGTAGAAAGTTACATTTGTCCAAAGGCCAGATCTGGATGTGAGCTTTTACATTCTCAAGTGCTGAAGATATCATGGGAAGTCCTGACCTAAATTGACCATTCCAATTCACCCAACTTTTGGGAGTTTTCTTTTTGCATGTGGCTTCATTTTTCTTTAAATACTACGAAATGTTGACCGGTTAATGTGAATTTAGAAGGCATTTTTATACCATTCTACCAACATGATTTCATCAACAGGTACCTAGAATATACTTTATTCTACTTTGTCTGACTTGAAAGAGCTTTCTGCATTATAGAGGGATTCCTGGAGAAAGAGGTCCAGCCTTGAATCTTCTCAAGAAGTTCAGGGCACACATCATTCCCACCATATGTATTGAAAGGATATACAAGATGAATGAGCAACATTGCTTTTCTTTTTTTGTGTAGGTCTCTTTGGTTAGCTTAACAGCTAATGCCTTGGGCTACTCAGAACTTGGTGCGATTAAATCCCTTAGGACACTAAGAGCTTTGAGACCTCTGAGAGCCTTGTCGCGATTTGAAGGGATGAGGGTAAGACAACATGAAAGAATCTGAAATAATGCATGCATGTACAGAAACAATGCATGCAGAATAATCAACAACAAATCCATGCAGAAATGCTACACTATCATCCTATATATTTTACATTTATCACTAACATATAAGCAAAAGGCCTTATCTGCTTATATGAATTCATGTGTTCTGCAGACATTGTTGCAATTATTTAGGCTCCTTGGCCTTTCACCTGATTTCAGATTTTCCAGGAGGGCCCAAGGTTTGTTCATCTGCATGGATCTATGCAATCTTATACAAAACTGAATTTATCACATACAAATAAATCCTGCTATAGTCAGAACAGTTTAAAAAAATACATAAAAGTGTGTGCACGTATACACACTTATATATTCAAATGTGTATTGTATTTTACACAAGTATAGAATATTATGCATAGTCTAAGAGATAGATTTTAACCTACTGTTCTGTAAATATGAATTAGGAATTTCTGTTACAATTTAAAAGTTTTTTAATTAACTCCTATGTTAATAAGTAAATTGGCAGTGTTAAAATACCTTCTCTCTTTCAGATTAGAACTATTGCATTCTATTAAAGATGACCTTTCTAGTATATAAAAAATGGAGCTGGTTTTACGATTTCTGGACTAAATTGGTTGCTTACTGCATTCCATATTGATTTAAAAATTATTATTATAAACTAGAGAGCACTAAGTAGCCTGAAAACATATCAGAAGAGTTTTGCTGACAGAGTTGGGTATATTTGAGAAGTTGCTGTTCCTAGCTGTTTGTTACCACCATATCAGTTACCACAGCTGAGACCCTCAGCTGCTCAACTGAGCTCGCTCAGTCTACTCCAGTGCAAAGTCAGATTGATTAGTCTAGATCACTTCTGTAGTGCACTGAAATGGACAAAGATCTTATGTATTCTGCTATGACATGAAAGCTCTAGAAATGTGTCTCTTAGGGGAAGTAGTCAACAGCTGGGGATGGTAGATATTTCTAGCTCCAGCCAGAAGATGTCTGATTTATACCTCCAGGGTCCATCTGTCTGCCTAGGACATACTGCCATAGTTCTGATCAGCTGATGCACCTGAGCTGGAACCCTATTGCTGTAATTAAACGAGAGTCTTGTGTGAGCTCCCCACTGCAATCACTGATCTTTGGCACCTGAGGTTATAAGCTGATTAGCAAATTTATAAGTCAGCTACAAACTGGTGAAGTTCTGAAGAAAAGGTGATGCTCTATGTGCATGGAAAGTAGAAGACTTTAACCAAAAAGGAAACAGGCTTTGATGAAGGGCTATAAATTGAAATAGAAAATACCATTTCCTTGCCTCCAACAAGTTACTGAAACCTTGCTGAAGCAAATTTGAACTGTTTATATCAGATAGGAGGCCTATCTAAAACTTCAGTAGTATCTCACTAAAAAACACATTAGCTTTTGGGTTTTGTGAGAATTATTAGCAAAAAAAAACCCAAACAAAATATTACAGATTTTATATGCACAGTAAGTTACTTGTGGCAATTTTAAGTGGCAAGGGAAAAACAATCACTTGGTCTTTTTTTCAGTCCCATAACTTCCATGTAAACTTTACCTACTGGTCTGATACTGATTAGCAAATTGCATCTTTGGAAAATACCCAAATAAGGAGGAGGTTTATGACTTTAGCAAAAGATACAATAAAAGTTGTGGATGAAGTTAGATAACTTCAGACTAGAAATGTGACCTGTATTTTTATTAGTTAGGCAATTAACCAATGAAATTTTTCTGTGGATATAATGAATTTTGCCTTTATAAAAGTAATTAATTTCAGGCTTAATGTCTTTAAAGATACTGTAGCTCAAGTTGGTGAATAAATTAGTATAAGAAGATTTTAAGGTCTGATATATGAAAATTTAAGATGACTGTTCATAACTCAGTAATTTCATTGGAGTTTAAAATCTACGAACTGAAAATATAACAGTATAAGGTAGTGCACATACTTGCCTTGGCACTTAAAATTACTTCCAGTGAGCATTTTACTTCCATGTACAAGCCCAAAATTCCATTCTACACATCTAAAATTTGTAATCCATCATACTATTCTCTGGGATCAGGACTCATGCCTGCTCAAACTAATAATTAATAGAAAACATTGCCCCTTTGGAAAATGTGATGTTTGCCCTGCATCTTCCCATCACTGCTATTGCTAGGGGAAATACACTTTAATTTGCACTTGAGACTTCATGAAATTAACCTATGGAAATATAATTAATCTGTCTATGCTCTGTCCCAAGCAGTATCACTCACTGTTATATGATGCTGGGCACATACTACCTTTTTTTAACCAGCAAACAACACTTTTAATGTCTTTCTAATGCTTTTCCTACTTTGACTTGCTGTCAGGCTTTGGTCTCTTTTCTCACACCCCTTGAACCGATGTAAGCTAGGAGGTGTCTGGATCAGTGTTTTCAGTGATGCTCAACAGCATGTTCTGAGTGTCTTCAAATGATTCATATTACAAGCTGGTCCTGCTATAGCTTCAGGACTCAGACTAAAAAGAGAGAAAGTAGGTCAGCTGTAGAAATCCAGCAATTAAAGAAAGAATAACACGACTGGACCTGCAGCTGTAGCAGAAAGAGGAACAGAATTCTCAGGTGTAATGAGACAGAAAGCTTGAGGACAAATATTTTCACTTCATTAACTGTCCCTGTATAGCTCACTAATTATTCCTGATGGATTACATTTAAGAAGTCTACTTATATTTTTAAGTAGAAGGATTGAGATAACTTTTAAGTAAAAATAATGTAAAGATAATAACTAATATATATTTGGAAAATATTCCTGAATTGGGAAAAAATTGTCACCATTTATTATTCCCATCAAACTTCTCACTAAAACCAGTGAGTTAGTAGATTTCCAATTTAAACTAATTCAGCACTATTACTAAACTATTAGTTTAGGTGAAACTACTCATGGCCTTCCACAGTCATGTTGCTGACAAAGCTGAGAACAGGTCTGTCAGCATGACACAGCACTGTTGAAATAGCCAGAAGAGATTTATCCATTAGTCAGGGAATCCCTTCTGCCTGGCTGATGAGTGATACAATGCTATATTATTTTCCTTATTGATTTATAATAGGTATTGCTAAAGAGATTTTTAGTATGAGTAAGAAATTATTTTGATTTTTTTTAATTTCCCCATTAGAAATAAACAGTTATTAAAACATGTGATTTAAAATATGTAGCAAAAAAAGCACGGAAGCTTTGGACTTCATCCACCATTCCATGCTTTTTGAGAGTCACAGAGTAATTTACGCTGAAAGGAGCTTCATTTGGTCCAGCTCCTAAATTTAACGTATTAACAATTTCATTGAAATCCTATAGGATCTCTAATATTGTCCAATGTATGTACCACCCCAAAGAAGTATTGTTTTCTCAGGAATGGAGTCCTGAAAGTAAAACAAGTATTTCTCCTTTCCTGCAACCCAAGTCTACTGTATGGTATACATTGTGGTGGTTCATCGCCTACTCTAATATTCAAAGGTTTTATTTCCCGTTCTGCAAAATGGCAAGGAATAAAAGGTGATCTACCTAGATGGCTGATTTTACAAGTAATTGATTCTATGGAAGCTATTAATTGTTGATTTAAATGTAAAGCCAAAATATTTTACAGGCTTAATCTACATATTTGTACTTCAAATAGAAACAAATAGCATAGTGTCCTAGAGGATCTGTTGCAGTACCTACATCATATAAATTATATATAATTATAATTACATATTACATATAATTATAAATAATCTTATCCATGTAATACCTAATATCCTGTATTTTTAAAACAAAACCTTCATTAGGTTCTAAGGATCTGATTCAGTTGTTTTGACAAAATTGGCAGTGGTTCTCCATAGTTATTAAATTTTATACTGTTAGACTTACAAACATTTAAAGTAGAAGTTAGCTGATTTAGCAGATCGTCAATGTAATCATTACATAAATCATTTTCATTAACAGTGGACCTACTTTCTCCTTAGTTTTATTTTCCTTATTATTTTTTTTTATTCTGGCATGTTTCTTATCATTGTTCATCATCACACATGAACTCATTGTCATATTTTTCTTTCCTGAAGCCTGATTTTCCCAAAAAGTAATTTGGTAATTAAATCAAGTCTCTTTCTTCTTCAAGTCTTATCTGCCACTTGCCTGAACACTACCAGCTTTTCTGTGTTCAGATATTCAGCTGATTTCCTGTTTTGAACTTGTCTGCTTTTCTGATTTTACATATAACCATCCAAATGAAGATGTGTACATCCTTGAGTTTTCTTTTATTTAAAATAATTATTAAAAATACTTCACATTAAAAATTTGCTCAGTAATATTGATTTGAACTGTTTATCCAGTAGACATGTAATAGAAAAAAGTTTATTGTGTTCAATGCAATCAGTCTTTGGAACCTTATGGGTATGCGTTTTGCAGATATACATTAAGTAAATATTCTAAAAAGAATTATTAAATGCTGATTTTTTTCTGTTTTGTTTTTTTTTTAGTTCATTTTACCTGTTTGTTCTTCTTTTTCCCATTCTTTAAAGCTATCATTTGCTACTGTTTGTATGTTTTTCTTTCCAATTATGTTATTTTATCTTTCTTCTACACTGCTTTTCTTACTTGTTACTCTCAACAGTTAAAGAAGTGTAACAGAGATATTAGAATTAAAATAGTGTCACATTTAAGAAATGCTGATGAAGCATTTGAAGCACACTGGTGCCTGTGTTCTTATTCTGTCTCTCTTTGGTTTCATTTGTACTCTAGGTAGTTGTGAATGCCCTCTTAGGAGCAATTCCATCCATTATGAATGTGCTTCTTGTTTGCCTTATATTCTGGCTGATCTTCAGTATCATGGGAGTAAATCTGTTCGCTGGAAAATTTTACTACTGCGTTAACACTACAACTGATGAAAGATTTGATATCAGCCAAATCAACAACTATAGTCAATGTGAGGAGCTTATAAAAAACAATGAAACTGCTCGATGGAAGAATGTGAAGGTTAACTTCGATAATGTGGGCCTTGGTTATCTTTCTCTGCTTCAAGTGGTAAGTCACCACTGCTTAATTTCTAATTCTCTTTCTATATCTATAGTTTACTTGTAACAGTAGAAAGTAATTTTTTATTGTTTCTTTCATTTAAAAATCTTGTCTCTCACTTCTTGGTTTGGAATTATAAAGTGTGGGATAATTCCATGACTGTACAGAAATAATACAAAGTGTAGAGGCTATGCTGACTCTGAGAAAAAAATACATAATTGAAACCTAATCTACCTTAGCTGCATTGGAGCTATATCAACTTTGCTCATGCACAGAAAATAACTTTTATATCAGATGTTATTCATCCTAATAGATGCTGTGTCCACTATAATCAGGTATCAGAATTCGTTTGCAATTCTCATATATGAATAAAACAATAGGAGGGAAGAGTCACCTGTTAACATTGCACTGTGCTGGTGTTTATGATAAGCCCTAAAGACACTTAGTCTTCCGCTCTTAAACAGTGTTTCTGACAACCCATTTTCCAGGAAAACATGAGCTAAACATCAGTGTTCTGTTTATAGGCTACATTTAAAGGATGGATGGATATCATGTACGCAGCTGTGGATTCTCGTAATGTAAGTATCGTCCCTTGACTCCATTTGTTTTAACTCTATAAGATCTGAGATTTAAGAATGTAAATTTAACATCTTTCAGAAATAACAGTAAAAATGAGAGAACAAGGAGTTATTACAGTTTTGTACTTAAAGAAAATGGAAACTATAGGAAAAACACTAGAGATGAAGAAAGCAGTGGAGCAGTCCTAAGGGTTTCCATGTTCTCTATGATGCAGTTGGACCAAAAATCATCAATTCTACAGTAGAGTTGACTATTGAACTATGAAATACCTTTTCCTCCTCTCATCATGTGCATTGAGGCATTATGTACATCTGGAAACAGGCACCGATACACAGCTTAGAGATTTTTTTGTAACATTGATCTTCTTTTTCTTTTTTTTCTTTCTTTAAAGTTCAGACATTCACTGTGCTCTGCAGGCTGCCTTACTCCTTTCTTCAGGGCACAGTTTCTATTCTTAACTCAGCCTGTGTGTTTTCTTACCCTTTTGCCTTCCCCTTGCTCCCTTGGTGCAGGTTGTCCTCTAGTTCTAAGTGGAGGACTGAATAAACTACACTGGTAAAGCTCCAGCTTTTTTGGTAAGCTACACTAACAGCAGGAGGCCAATTGTAAATGTGCATAGCTGTACCAAGAACATGTGCTTACTCTGAAACATGGCTTGGATGCATCTCTTCCATAATCCAGGGCAGTTTCCTAAGTGCCTATAGCAGTGAAAGCTCCACAAGCCCACATCGGGAACCTCCCATGAAATATACAGAAAAGTTTGCAGCTTTATGAGCTGGTGTTTCTGGTTGTCTATAAACTAAGACACTCAGGTACTCTACTAGTTTAAACCAATTGCGTCTTCAGTATTTCTCCCATACTCATATAGGCCCGTTACAGTTTTTTAAATGAAATATCAAGTATGATAGCAAAGTTCTTTCTTTTTCAAGAATGTAACTTCATAGATGGAAGATCAGTGGGATGGATTAGTAGGAAGTTGACCCATAAGAAGTAAACATCAGAGTGACAGAGCCTGAAGTTCTGTCCAGCAGATATTTGATTCTGTGCTCACAGTTGAACTAAGGCCTAGTTTCTATGCCTTCTTTGCAGGTTTTGGATCAGCCTAAGTATGAAGATAACCTGTACATGTATCTTTACTTTGTCATCTTTATCATCTTTGGGTCATTCTTCACCTTGAACCTTTTCATTGGTGTCATCATAGACAATTTCAACCAGCAGAAAAAGAAGATAAGTACTTCATCATTATTCTGAAAAGAAAGCAAAAAAATTGCTCATTTTTGGTCCACACACAATAACTTCATTTTTTTTTTTCATTTTATGATAAATTAATATGTGCTCTGCACATTAAATATGTTAAATTATTAAAGTATAAAATTTGGCTTGATGAGGTTTGAAGAACAAGTGACAGCATATACCTGTCCATGAGTAGCGAAATACCCAATGTCATCTTTGTAAAGGTATGGATAGACTCATAAAAAACCTAACCATTGAAGTAGCTAAATGTCACTATAAAAACTCCTAGCAATATTCCCTTCATGTCTCAGAGCTCAGCAGTGTGGATCTGCTAATAATAAACACTGTATTATTTTTATTTGTACTCTCTTTAGTTTTCGTATTTTGCCAACATTGCCTCAAAAGGTATTAGTGTTTCAACTTAACAAAAGTATCTGGATATGCAAAGTGTTACTGGAGTGGTGGAAGTGCTGCTGGATCCATGTGCTGAAATGGGTTGAGATGAAAAGAAACTGGCTTTTTTTTCTACTCGTTCCACATAGTAATTCCAGGATCTCCTGCTTCAAGTCTTGCCCCAGTGGGGGGAGAAAAGGTTATAAAATAAAACTGTCTGGATACCTTCTAATTCTCCTTTGGTATCATAGATGTCAGTTCTGAAAGTTTGCCAAAATTTACTCTAAAGGAAAAACAAGAGAAGGGATTGGAATATTTTATTAGTTTCTGTCTTTGTAATAACTGATTGAATTTAGTAGAACAAAGAGAAAGCACCTCTCCCTCTTCTGTACCTCCCCTCTCCCCATTGAAAAGCAGAGTTCTACCACAAACAATGCAAGTTCAAGAGCCTCTCAAAAAAACATGCTGAACACTAAGTGAAGTATGTAAAGCAATTATTTTGTTCCCAAAGCACAAATAATCATGATAAAAGAGGATTTTTATGTCTCTCCTAACTTTTCCCACAATGACAATGCAGAAAAAAGTGATTATAACTATTCAGTATCTTCGTTTGTAAGTAAGAGAGATATGTGATTGTAACCAGTTTTTGTCTCTTTGGTTTACTTTGGAGGTCAAGACATTTTTATGACAGAAGAACAGAAGAAATACTACAATGCAATGAAAAAACTGGGTTCAAAGAAGCCACAAAAGCCTATACCTCGACCAGCAGTAAGAAGAATATTTTCTGTTATTTTTACATTTATTTAAAAATGGGATTGTTTCAATTATGCCTTAAACTGAATTAAGTTGTAAGCTGAAAAACCAAGTAACATAAGAAAAGCCTTATTCATCTGAAATCCAATTTTTTTCTCTTTTGTAGTCTGAATATGGAGAACTCTTCCCTTTCCTTCCCCCCACCTCCTCACATTTTCTCTCTGCTGATGGCAATAATGTTTTATGTGGCATTTTTTCTAACCACTGGTTTGACTAGAACAATTAAATGTGGCAGTGTATTTGTCAAAATATGTGAAAGCCTTAGGGCACAGGCTTTTTCAATCATTGAGGAAGACTCTGAAACTGCTCTATAGGGGCAAGTTACCATATCATTGCCTGAAAAAAAGTCCTTTCGCCCCTCACATTCCTGTTGCACAATCTGTACAATGGTTTGCTCTCCTGAGCAGGGCTACCCTCGTACTACAGAGCAGGGTTTGGCTGGGGCAGAGTGATTCCAGTTCTACTTTGGATTCTGGGATGAGCAGTGGCCGGATCAGCCATCAGTAAATTCTCTGTAGCTGAAAAAAATGGAAGATACTGTTTTAAAGGTTATCTTGGTGGCGTGGAGAGCACTGAACTTGGGGCTTGAAAACTTATGAGTTTTCTGGCAAATGAAGTGCTATTAACTCTGAGCCTATCTGCATCCTGCCCCCCACTTAGTGGTTTTCAAATTTTGCAGAGCTAAGCATTCAGTTAATAGTCTGTGTCACAAAAGCTTACAGTGAACTGGCTCAGGGTGGCAAAGTCTCCTTTGTAACTTTAGAAAAATGCCACAATAATTTTGAAATCATCCCTTTAATGCTTATAAACACAGTAGTTGCATTTCTATTTAATTTGTATTTACATGTACAAACTGGAAAATTCATACAAATGGAGGACTTCATGTAAGACATGAAATCCCCTTCATACTAGATTTAAATAATTAGTAAAAATTTCAAAAAATGCATTTTACCCAATGTACAGTGTAATTATTCTTATTTTTTTCCATCTCCAGAACAAATTCCAAGGCATGGTCTTTGATTTTGTAACCAAACAAGCATTTGATATCAGTATCATGATACTCATCTGCCTTAACATGGTCACAATGATGGTAGAAACAGATGACCAGAGTGAAGACATGGAAAACATTTTATATTGGATTAACCTGGTGTTCATTGTACTTTTCACTGGAGAATGTGTCCTGAAATTGATTTCACTTCGCCATTACTACTTTACTATAGGCTGGAATATTTTTGATTTTGTGGTTGTGATTCTCTCCATTGTAGGTAAGAACGATTCATTTTTGTGAAATGGTGAATTCTGTGGAAACTGAAACTTTTTTGGCATGTTAAGTCTATTTATATTTTGGTTCAACACTGTCACTAGAAAATCTGACCATAATTTTTCTTTCTTCAGATTTCTTATTATCCATAAAATAATTGAAGGGTAGAGTAAGAAATTCTTTAGCAAACACTCTCACTTTTCTGTTAGTTGGAATTAGATTTTTATTCTGAATTCAGTAGAAATTCCTTAGCATAGGAGCACACCCACACATTAAAGGCAATTTTGATATAAACTAACAATGGCAGTTGCAGGAAAAGAGTCCAGCAATCCAAAATCCAAGACCAAAATCTGTGTGGGGCTGTTGTTAGGCTGGCATGCAAGCACCCCAGACAGCAGGGTAAAACCTTCAGCTTACTTCAGTTTTGCTTGATCCTGAGAGGTTTGCTGCCTGAGCTAGAGTGAGCAACTGGAAAAATAGAGCTGATGCAGATGTAATAATAAATACATGGCTCCGTTAGTCTTTGCTTTATCTAAAGCAGAAAACCTGAAAGAACTTGAGTAAAAATTCTGTCATTTTAACTTCTCAGAACTCCTCAATATGTAAATTGGTTTTGCCATTTTTTATGGAAACAGGATGTAGTTATTTTTCTGCTTTGAGGCACATAATATAATGCTTCTACTCTTCAGTGAGTTCTAAGAAGCCTTTTTGTTATCCATTTGTTTCTGTTTGGAATTGCTGTGTCATACTATATACTAAATACTAAACTTGTGGTCACGGTATTTCATGTATGATTAAGAAGCTGCAGTTGTCTTCAAACATACATCTTTTCTTTGAATACCATAACTTGATTACATGGCATTTTAATACTCCTATAGCTATGTTCTTTCTTCAGATTAACCGAGAATATTTTTGTTACAGTTTAGAATAGTTTTGACTATTTGATATATTTTATATTTAGATATATGATATATATATTTTGACTATTTGACTATCCCCAGTTACAGTATAGAATAGTTTTGTTACAGCTATTCTTCTGGTCTCAGCATTTGCTAGTCTACATGCAGTAGTTATCAGTTTGTCCTAAAACAAGATTGATGTATATTTGTGTGTCTGTTTGCATACGTAGTCACAAAATTAATACTTAGAAATGTCATTGATGCAGTTTTTAATCATCCTGCAAATTACTTCAAAATTTCTACAAGGATTTATGGGTTTCCAAAGCATACCACACTGTAAAGGTTTTGGAATAACAACTGAGTGGCTGATTTCTAAAATCTGTTCAAATATCCTATTCTTCTTAAAGTTCTACAATGTTTGTGGGATAAATATTTAGCTGTGGTTTTTACATGGAATAACATTATTTACTAATTTAACTTGTTTTTCAACAGGTATGTTCTTAGCTGAGATGATTGAGAAA
>NW_010180867.1:0-5615 GCF_000695765.1 Mesitornis unicolor
TCAACCAGACCCTCCTTTTTAGTGAGTATAATATCCAGCAGCGCTCCTCTCCTAGTTAGCTCATCCACCATTTGCATCAAGGAGTTATCATCAATGCACTGGAAGAACCTCCTGGACTGCGAATGGCTGGCTGTGGAGGCCTTCCAACAAATATCCGAGTAGTTAAAATCCCCCATGAGAACCAGGGCCTGTGCTTGTGAGGGTACTTTCAGCTGTCTGTAGAAGGCCTCATCAGCTTCCTCATCCTGATCAGGTGGCCTGAAGTAGACACCACAACAGTGTCTCCCATATTAGCCTGCCCCTTAATTCTTACCCACAAGCTCTCAACTCACTTCTTATATGCCCCTGGGCAGAGCTGAATACATTCTAGTTGCAATCTCACGTAAAGATGAACTCCATCACCTCGCCTTGTTGGCCTGTCTTTCCTAAAAAGGACATAGCCATCCATGACCACATTCCAGTCATGTGAGCTGTCCCACCATGTCTTTGCAATTGCCACTAGATCATAACCCCTTGTCCACACACAGATTTCTAACTCCTCCTGTTTGTTCCCCATGCTGCGTGCATTGGTGTACAGGCATTTCAGGGAGCGAGCTGAGCATGCTGATTTCACCCTAGGGAGGTGGGAGGACTTCTGGTCTTCATTAATACTAGAACACTGCCCCACTGGTGCAAACCCAGTAACAACCCCATCTCCCTTCAAATCTAGTTTAAATCTCTATGAATGAGCCCTGCTAATTCTCGTCCTAGAACCCTTTTCCCTCTGCAAGATAAGCCTTTTCCACGTACTACTGTAAGGCTTAATGTCTTATGAAACCAGCCATGATCAAAAACCCAAAACCCTTTCTGTAGCAGCAGTCTCGGAGCCAGGTATTACAGACTGGATCCTTCTATTCCATCCCATGTCATCGCCTTCAACTGAAAGGGGGGAAGAGAAAATAACTTGCGTCCCAGACTCTTTCACCAACAGTCCCAAGTAGTCCTAGCTGGGCTAACAACCTGAGAATCAGAAACCACTCTGCTGGGTCTGACAGAGATCCCGTGGCAGGGATTGATTTATACAACAGTAGTTGGACGTTCTGTTCTTGATGCCACATGTGAAAGCTATGAACGCACACAGGTGATGATACAGATTATAAAGGATTTGATTTGATGCCCAGTCGTCAGCACCTAACAGTGCCAACACACTGTCGCTACTTGACTTAGCAAGACATGCAAGACTAAATGGATCATCTTCTGTACCAATTTAAGACTAGTAAAGCCTCAAGCTGAATTCCAGTCAATCCATCCAGACCTCAGACTTGGCAGTTCACGTTTTTGCAGAAGGTAGCTGGAGAGTTTTGATATTGTACCCTATAAGTACCTAAGCTGAACTTACACTGGGGACTTAAACAGAAATAACACATTATAAGTTCTTAATACAGTTTTCCAGGACAATCATATTACTTTCTTCGCCTAGTCTAGCCCCTTGAAAATGACAGGAATAGAGAGGAAACGACATGCTTCCAACACAGTACAAATCATAAAGCATCCCAACAGCTTCAAATGTAGAGTTTGTGGCTCACTGCCAGCAGTTTTTTTAGGAACACCAAAACTGGGAAGTTTGCTCTGAACTTCTATGCTGTTCAAGACAAAAGTATAATTTCTAAAGAGACTACTAGATATGCACATCCCTATTCTGTAAATAGGCCTATCGCAATGCTTTCTGTCTTTTGCTATGACTACATACCAATGTTTGTGCCCATTCAGCATTTTAAAGCTTATGTCTAACAAACATCTTTTCCCTGCATTACTCTAGGAACTGAAGAACAATACAACTGTCACCATTCAGAATTCCACCTTCCTCATTCAGAAGAAATACTAGATTGTGCATTGACTTACAGAAGTAGTGAGCCAACTAGGCTCATAAACACAAACACGGGTGAAGCTGGAAGTCACTAGTGCTTCTTATTAATTTTCCAACAGTCTCACCCAAGTCCCCATACTGGTCTAAAGCTCCTCCAGGAACCTCTCATTAGTATATATCTCACAGCATTTTAAGGCTCCTAAACATTATAATAATTGACCAGGTGTGGCAGGTTGATCTTGGCTGTCTGCCAAGTGCCCACCAAGCTGCTCTCACTCTCCCCTTCCTCAACAGGACACGGGGAGGAAATAAGATAGAAAAGCTCATGGATGGAGATAAAGACAGTGAGATTGCTTACCAGTTATTGTCAAGGGCAAATCAGACCCTTACACGGGGAAAATTAATTTAATTTATTGCCAATTAAAAATAGAGTAGTATGGTAAGGAACAAAGACAAAACTAAACCCACATTCACCCTCTTCTTTCCAGGCTCAACTTCACTCATGATTCTTGTACCCTCCTTCCCCCCAAGCAGTGCAGGAGGATGGGGAATAAAGGGTTGCAGTCAGTTTATAACACTTCATCTCTACCGCTAATTCCTCTTCACACTCTTCCCCTGCTCCTGTATGGGGTCCCTCCCACAAGATTTAGTCCTTCATGAACTGCTCCAATATGGGTCCTTTTCCACAGGGTACAGTCCCAGTATTGTGAGATGTGTCAGTCTGATTCGCGTTAAAATAACGTGGAGGTCATAGGGAAGATGTGACCTCTGTGACTATTTTGGCTGTCCTTGTACGGAGAACAGATTGAGAACAAGTAGAATGGAGTATATAGTTGTGTAAAACCCATAAGATGCCAGAAAGAAAAAACACTCCCTCAGAGCCAAGAAATAACTAAGTCTACGCAAGAAGAAAAAATTAACAAAGGTTACAAAGAGAACATCCTCTGCGACCCCCCCCACGACCACCAGCAAGGGACACTGCTCAAGCGCGGATGGGAGGAGAGCTAATTATAATATGAAGCGGGGATAGGTCATGCATATGTATAAGCGTATTGCAAAATCCCATGAATATGTATTAGTTAAAAAATATAAACCCCAAAAGAGACCTGTACGGTGTGCAGGTTGAGGGATCAGAACAGGATCAGGACATTCTGTCCCCACGCACCCAGCGCTGTTTGCTTGCCTTTACTCACTCAATAAACTGTAAACTTTAATTGAAATCCTGTTTGAGCCTAAATCATTTATCACATTCAGGAACAGACTGCTCCAGCATGGGTCCCCCATGGGCCACAGATCCTGCCAGAAAATCATGCTCCTACACAGGCTCTTCTCCACAGGCTGCAGTTCCTGCCAGGAGCCTGCTCCAGTGTGTGGTTTTCCACAGGCTGAAGGGGAACCTCTGCTCCAGAGCCTGGAATACCTCCTCCCCATCCTTCTTCACCAATCTTGGTGTCTGCAGGGTTGTTTCTCTCACATTTTCTGTGATGCTGCACAGTGCTTTCTACCCTTTCTTAAATATGTTATCACAGAGGCACACCAGCACTGCTGATTAGCTCGGCTTTGGCCAGTGGTGGTTCTGTCTTAGAGCCACCTGGAATTAACTCTGTCCTACATGGGGGCAGCTTCTGGTGTCTTGTCACAGAAGCCACCCCTGCAGCACCCCCCGCTACTAAATCCTGGTGTATTGAGGTTTACATGGCAAGTATTCTTACAGTGTTATAAAACTACACACTAATTTCGTTAGAAGTCCAAGCTATCCCTGACAGCTAGGAATCTACTTGGTTTGTTGCCCCATTACAAGCCAGAACTTGAACAAGGTTTCAAGCGCAGATTACCAGTACAGTCTCCACAGGTTTCTATATAGAGACAATGCTGCCTACTGGGTAGTGTGCTGAATGCAACTAGAGATACTAAGGTTCTTACCTTAGGTCCATCTTCATCATCAACTACAGGTGGATCTTCCACAAATCATTCCTATGACACATCTTCCCTCCCATCTTTATAAGGAGGGGGAGGTATATTGACCTCCTCTGAACTTTTAATTTTGCAATTAAAAAAAGTCTCATGCCTCCCTCTTTACCACAAAATAAAGCGTTCACCATCTTGCCTACTGTACATTCCCCAACTCCATCAACTAGTAACAATCACAAAGAGTTTATTCCCATTAAAACAGTCTTCACACATGCACAATCTTGCATCTTTTATTCAAATCTAACTGCAAGCAATAATCCTCAATTTTGTCAATTGCAAGGTATTCTAGTAGTCTCACATTATCTCCATTAACAGTCTTCCATTCTATGTTTTTACTTCAGGTGTTTTTCTCCCACTGTTCTTTATTCTTATGTTTCCCACTCATACTTCCACAGACGGCAAATGATATCTCCATTCAGTTGCATCTTTTTTCCATTTAGTTTTATACTGCTGATTTTTCCCTTGAGGATGTTTTCTTTTAACCTTCTTGTACATTCTTGCTTCATGATTTTTAGTTTCACTAGAACATCTAACCTGACAACTCTGAAACAAGTTTAGACTAACTACAGCATTAATTATATTTTTCCTTATCTACTAAGTTCCTCTATGTTACTCTGAGTCGCATGATCTCCTTATTTATAAAATGCCTTCAAAAAGTTACTACACTTTCCCTAGGCATCTGATTTTTTAACCACACTGTACATACTTTCTTACCTTACATTCCATACAGGATTGTAATACAAGGCATAAATATTTTCAGAATGAAGTAATAAACCTTCTTAAGGCATAAGCAGAAAGAAATTTATAAAAATCCTTTATTTTACTCTGCTGCATAAATCCGCAAGGTGACTTGTACTTTTCTGCCATTAGCCTTTGTTACAATTCAGACATGCTTTCCTCTCATGCTGTTCCAAGTTTAATGAAACAAAAAGTTTTGTTGAAGGGCCAAGCTTCAGCATTTTCTTCTCCCCATACTAACACTGATTCTAAGGGAACAGTGTTCAAGTATTATCATCAAAAACAGCACCAACTCTGAATACAGTGCAATGATCACCTCTTTTGACTGGCTGGTTATGCTGTTTTTGATGCACCCCAGGATGCGGTTTGCCCTCTTGGCTGCCAGGGCACACTGCTGACTCATATTGAGCCTGCTGTCAACCAGCACCCTCAGATGCCTTTCTGCAGGGCTGCTCACCAGTCACTCCTCTCCCAATTTATACTTGTGCTTTGTGTCACTCAGTCCCAGGTGCAGAATTCGGCACTTGGATTTGTTAAATTTCATGCCATTAATCAAAGCCCAATGCTCTGATCTATCTAGATCCCTCTGCAAGGCCCCTTGTCCCTCAAGAGAGTCAATAGCACCTCCCAGTTTGGTATCATCAGCAAACGTGTTAATGGTGCATTCAACTCCTGCATCCAGATCATTTATAAAAATACTGAACAGGACTGTCTCTAGAATTGAGCCCTGAAGAACACCGGTGGTGACCGGTTGCCAGCCAGATGTAGCCCCGTTCACGACAACACATTGACCCTGCCCTTCAGCCAGTTTTCACCCAGTGCAACATGAACCCACTCACCCCACAGTTGGACAACTTGTCCAGAGGGATGCTGTGAGGGACAGTATCAAAAGCCATACTAAAATCCAGAAAAACTACATCCACCTTCCCTTCATCCACTAGGTGGGAGACTTTATTAAAGAAGGATATCAAATTAGTTAAACAGGTTGCCCAAGCACAAAATGAATATACAGTAGTGCAAAGGTGCAGATATCCAACCTGATCTCCTTCTATGACAAGGT
>NW_010180868.1:0-44549 GCF_000695765.1 Mesitornis unicolor
GGAGAAGAGGAGACTGAGGGGTGACCTTCTTAGTGTTTATAATTATGTAAAGGGCGAGTGTCAGGAGGAAGGAGCCAGGCTCTTCTCTGTGATGTCAAATGATAGGACAAGGGGCAATGGGAGCAAGCTGTAGCATAGGAGATTCAACCTGAACATGAGGAAAAACTTTTTCACTGTAAGAGTGACACAGCACTGGACCAGGATGCCCAGAGAGGTTGTGGAGTCTCCTTCTCTGCAGACATTCAAAACCCACCTGGACGTGTTCCTGTGTGACCTGGTCTGGTGATCCTGCTCTGGCAGGGGTTGGACTGGATGAGCTTTCGAGGTCCCTTCCAACTCCTAATGTTCTGTGATTCTGATGAAAACCCAGATTCTGTCAATCTTGTAAAGAGTTCAAAACACGTAAATTGTAATGGGTCAAATTTTGTCACAGTTATGCTCACACAACTAGAATGAAGTCAATAATCTAGGAACCAAGACACAATTAGGTAGCATCTATGTCAAGTGGCCTTAGTTTAAGGATTATCCTACCAGTTTTTCACTCACAAACTACTTAAGTAATGTTGTGGAAGTTATGGGCTGTTGACTGCACTTTTGCTTACCTAGGGATAGTGATACTCTACAATTTGAAAAGCAAATTAATTACAAAGGAACAAAACCAAGTTTGCACCTAAATTAACTAGATTTTGTTACCTAGAATTTTTTACTCCAATTCCATTGCAGCTAAATTGTATCATCACTAAATTAAAGCTAAGCCAAATTAGTTCTCCAGTTCTTGCTTCAAGAATGAATACTTTTTGCCTTCCAGGAGCACTAAAGTATAGAAACTGCTTGAAATTATATCTTTTTAAAAGTGTTTGCTACCTACTTCTAATTAAAACCATTCATCACTGGAATATAATTTGGGGTTTAGTTGGGTTTTTTTCTTGTTTTGTTTTGGTTTGTTTTTTGTTTTTTTTTTAATTTTTTCTGATAAACATTCCAGACTAAGCCTAATACATTTAATTTTTAGCAAGAAAATACCTTAATGCTCTGGAAGTGAAGCCTCTTGCATCTCCCTACGGCGTGCACCCAAGCAGAGCTAGCACTTGTCCCCATGGGACATGTCTCAGTGCAGCCTTTACACCTCTGTTCTCTTGTCTTTTGCCACTACTGGGCATGCACTAGAGCTAATGAAGACCTAATTAATGGCTTGCTGACATTCCTACCTACTGAGATTATAAGTATTGTACAAAGTTCATCAGCTGCCTTGCACTCTTCCCAGGCAGATTCATGCTCAAATTTTCAGCAATACTAGGGCACTTCCATACAGAAATTGCAATGCCCAGCATCAGAGCCAGCATTTCTATTTCCAAAGTCGGTTGTGCTTTTACTGGCAGTTAAGTGTTTCTAATTTAAACGGCTTTAAATTTACTATTTAATTTAATTTTGCATAATAACTTTCATGTCGTTTAAATGGCAAAGTCTGGATTGTGCGAAGTGTTTCAGCAGCTATTTTCTGAGATAGAAAACTGATGTTTAAAACTGAGATTAAGGCTGTTGAAACAGTCCAGCACTGTGATACTTTATGTTAAACACCTTCCATATACCTCTAATAATATAGGTCATCTTCCTTCATTAAGGAAACAGAGGCATGGCAGAGAAAAACAATGAAATCAAATAGATATTCTAAGCAGTTTTGAAACAGCATTTCAGAAAAATGCCTTTTTATTATGAAAGGAGATGAACCTTGATGTGGCTATACCAGGGAGCACTTTTAAAAAGAAATTCAGTTTCTGCACACTGGGCCTTATCTGGCAAATCCCTTTATGTCAGCAAAAGGTAGAAATGTTTCAAAATGCCACAGAATCAGGCACTCAAAAAAGTGTCCCTATTAGCACTCATGCTAACTTGTTATAAAAGGCTCTTTCCATCTAAAGCTGTAGAACTTGCTGCCTTAAAAACAACATGTACCTCTGCTAATGGCTGAGTTATGAAAAGGAATTTAAAAGCAGAAATGTCAAAGAAAGGAAGATTTCTAAAAACCTTATGAGCTTTCACCTTTCAAAGCCTGAAGCTGCACAAATTACTGATGAAGTTATGTTCTGGAAAGGCTAGAAGATGTGAGAAGCATTTCTAGTCTCACTTTTTCCATCACTTAGTTATCTGTTACTTTTGCTTTTTTTTTTCTTTTTTAATCAGACCTGCCCACTTCTTGTTTGAAAATTCATTCCCCAGTGAACAGAAGTGCAGAGCTGCCTTTTAAGCATGAGAAGGTGCAAGGATGTTATCTCAGACATCTGGGATAGGCCAGCAAAGATGAACCAGGCCGTCTGAACGAGAGCGCCTGGGTTCAGACACTGGCTCGGGTACAGCCCAGGGTCCGTCTCCTGCTCTGTGTTCCCTCTCAGGAGGCAGCCCCCACCCTACAGCCAGTGGCAGGAGGGGTATACTCATGGGCAGCACAGCACAGCAGAGTGATGGCAAAGAGCATTTGCAATTGAGGAGTTACGTCAAGGAAAGCTTCTTTAACTGAGCCTGTCCTGGGAGGACCTCCAGTCCTCCCTGCCCCCTTAGAGGAGATTTCATTTATTGCTCCCAAAGCTCTGCTTTGCCTAAGGACTGCAAAAATTGGGATTTTATGACAACTTGAGACTTAGGTCTTTAAGTCTTCTGCTAAAGCCAACAAACTGAAACAGGCATTTGCATTGACTCTGTTTTCTCGAGTCTCCAGAGATTTAGAGCGTATCTTTTTTTGAGACTGTTTTTATTTAGATATGCAGAGAAGGAAAATATATCTTCAACTTTTAATCCATTGCTGAAGTGCCTTCAATCACTATTCCACTCTTAATATCCTGACTAGAAACCACAAACTGCTTGCAAAGGAAACTGCTTCTTGCTGAGCCCTTGACTTCCCCATTGGTATGTACGGTATCATCATTAACTCCTTCCAGTGCTGTTCTCACCTCAGTATATATTGGAAAAGTTTCCGTGAAGGTATAAAAACCAGAAACACTTTTAAGTTCACTGTCAGAGATGTAAATTATTAAAAAAAAAAAGTGTGTCATTAATGTAGTGGCTGAAAAAATGCAACAAGCTTGTGTAAAGAGAAATATTTGGATTGCTACTTTTAGTAGGCTATTGCCTCTTTATAAGAGCTTAGACAGCCCCAATCCATCACAGCTTATAATTATATAGATATTTCATACCAGACCAGCCAGCCAGAGGAACAAGAACTGCCAAGGAGAGAAATCAAACTCCACCACATTGGACCTCCCCATCTCCATCTCTCCTGTTCTCCAAAGATCAAACATTTACAACCGTTTCCATGAGGACATGGGGGTGACCAGTGAGAACATAACAGTCATACAGTTTATATGTGTGTTGAAAAAGTCTTGATGACCCAACTCAGTGGGCTAAAATTCCATCAAAACAACTTAAAAGTGCACAAGCACCTTCCAAGAGACACCTTGTGCACGCACCGGCTGCATACCACTACTGCAACGCACTGCCTGCAGAGAGAGCTGGCTGCTCCTCCAAGGGCAGGAAAGCCCTCCACAGTAACTCTGAATTAAAACCAAACAATATTATTCCAGAAATTATTGCCAGCTTTGGAAGCTGCAGCCATTAATTACTTCTGTGGTTTTGTGGATTTAGGTTTTTAAACACAGCACCAGAGTGCTTAAAGATCCTCCTGGTTAAATAATTCAAAATGTTTGCACTATATAACGTGTTTGAAGGGGAGAGAAAACTGTGCTAAACACTTTGAATTCACAAGCAAGCACCTCATTAACATGACATGATATCAAATATTTATTACCTTCTCCACTGTAATGAGCTCATTTAAGACAAGTGTGAGGAAATCCCATCTTGTATTAAAGTTGGTAATGTTTTATTTATGTGCACTTTAATATTCACTTTAGGCCACACCAAAATATAAACATACAATTAATATTTCATTAATGAGGAAGTAAAATCTATTTCTGTGGCTTGTACAGGCTTATTTCACTAGGAAAATACAAAGCAGAGGTCATGTACTGTGAGGCTGCAGCACACAGTGCTCTGAGACGGGAACAATCAATATTCAGTTATTAAAATAATGTCTTTTTCCTTCCCAGATTTGCTCATAGAAGTGTAGACTTGCTTTTTCCACAGGAGTTGCAATCTGCTGCTTTTTGCAGGAAAATCAGAGAAGCAAATTATAAGGGCCCAGTAACAGATTAAATGCAACCTCAGGATGCTTCTCTGCTTGCTCTATCATGAGGTTAGGAGAGGGATTGTCAGGGCACGGGAAGGAGCTGGGGAGGTGCAGGGTCATCCCAATTAATGATTTCACCACTGTAAGCAACCTATGTGTAAAATATTGATGGGCTTATACCTGTGCTGCAGATGCTGTCTCTTTGAAGCAGTCTAGTCCCTGATCGGCACCAGGCTTCAAGCTGATGACAGGAGCAAGCCCTTGTCCCTCACTGGGTCCAGGTGTCAGACAGAGCTCCTCTCTCGTCTGACACAGTTTTTTCTCCCCTGATTTAGGAGAAGAATCCTTTGGGTACGTCTCTCAGATCACCACCCTGTCCACAGCTCTCTTCCAAATTAAACATTGGCTTCATTGCTTTCCACATGGATCATAGAACCATTTCATATAAACATTTGGTTATGAAGGACCTTTAAGATCATCAAGTCCAACCATAACTTGGATAGACATGCGTGCTTGGCGGGGCAGGGATCTAAGCTGCAGTGTTTAACAGGTATTAGGTAGTACTTCCTAAGTTGGGCAGTAGATGAGCTGAAGCTTCTTCCTGAAAGCAACATTGCTCACACATCCCAAATTTATGCATTTTGCCTACATTTATTTTTCCTTTCAGCAACAACGATAGCTGTAGCCATCAGTAAGATAAACACTCACCACTGCTTATTTTCCCAGAATTGCTGAGAAGCACATTCATTAAATGGAAATCTCATGTAAATGCAAACTCTTCACACCTCTCCTCCCAAGGACGATTACCAGAGGCAGTACCACTGTGTGGCTGGCAGAGGTGGGGTCAAGCAGCCTCTTAACAGCATATACATATCAAACAGTTAATAAAAACCTCTTGGCTTCTGGGGTCTAATCCAACATATTCTGAAGCAAGCTGTGATACTCAACTTGACTTCAACAAGCTTCTGTTGAGCATTACACCTTGGCTCTCGTCCTTTGTTTGCACATGAATTAAATATCGAGCGCTCTCAACAGCAGTCTGGCTTGCTGGGAATTACTTGCTGAAGAGTAGTGCAAACCCTTGAGATCCTCCCTGTAGCTGGGGCTGCTGGTACTTGTGGCACAGCAAAAGTGCTTTTTGGGTGAAACTCACCCTCCTCAGCTTTACCCGCTCATGTGTGCTCGCTTTCTCTCTAGTGGTTGGGTTTTTCAAATCCACCCTCAAAGGGTTGCCCCTCTCCATCATGCATGGTGTACCAGGGCTGCCAAGAGCTGCTTTCCAGAGGTACGATGTGGGCTTGAGATGCTGCTGTCTTTGATGATTTTCCACAGTTCTGATACTACAAAACTTGTGGAACTACGTTTCCTCCCCTTGTATGACTCCTAGGTTCAAGGTATCTTTTTATAAGGTACACCAATGAAGTGTTAGATAGGGCATATGTTCCTTAGCTAGAACAAACTAAGTTTGAGAGATGCCAAGATGCTCTCAGGCTAGGTGGCATCTCTGTGGTCAGGCAGCAGGTAGGATAAGGAATGCACAGTGTGAGGTGAGGACACATGAATGTAACTACCATAGACTGTTCTCCCTGGCAAGTAAATTGAACACAATACATCGTAACCATGAGTTTCATTTGATTTGATATGCTAAACTACACCTAGAGATTAGAAGGCTGAGTATACCTTTACACATGAGGAATAATACAGTTATGATAACACCAATGTAGAAGAAGACTGAGAATTGCTTATCTTTCTGGCAGGATTTGTAAGGCTAGGCAATCTAAAGATCGAAGCCAAAAATCATTATTTCATGCATATATAGACAAATGGAAATAGAATAAGGTCTAACAGAGAATTTTTTACAGAGCAATTAGGTGCTGGATACCATGCTTTATCATCAGCTCTTACTGCTAAAAGTAGCAGTTTCAAACTTTATTAAGAGTCAGCAAAATAATCAGCTGTTCTAGATGGTGTGAGATACCCTTGGGTGAGACTGACTTACAGGGTGGTAAAGTCCTCTTAGAACAAATCAACAGAAAATTCACATACGCACAAGATTACCTACCCTCTGTCCTCAGACGTATTGGTCAGAATTTACAATCTCAGCCTGGTTTTGCTGAATGCAGAACAGCAGGTGTTCAACAGAAATACACCTGAAATCCTAATAGAAAAGAAAATACCACTCAATCCATATCTGAAGTGGACTGAGCGATGAGGACGTGCATATCTGATGGAATATTGAACCTGAAATGCACGCCCACACTTGAAATGCATTATTTGCTGCCAGACGTGGTCACACACATTTGCAAATGCAGCTGGCAATTTTCCAACCTCATTTTGGGAACATAGCTCTTGTTATTGCTGAAGGGGAAAGAAAGAAAAAAAAATTGTTAAGGTTAAAGAAGCAGTGTCCATAACTCTGAACCAGTGAGATTAGAAAACCTAATTCAGGAAAAGACCTACATATGAGTCTCACTGTGCAAAATACACACAGTTTGAGGAAGTTGAAACTTCTAGCAGATGAATGATTACCATAATTTCATGGAGATGAAAGAAATAATAGTCATTCTCACTGTACTTTGTATTAAAATTTAAGAAGAAAACACTTTGAATAAATACTAAGTTTACAAGGATTTAACATTGCATAATGAATAATGCATCTGCACTTGGCTTTGGGAAGTTCTGAGTCCTAGATCCAAATTCACAAAGAGGTACATGAATAAAAAGCTTTTACTTCTAACTTGACAGGTGAAAAATTTAACAGACATCTTCAGAGCTCTTGAGCTGCTAAGTGGCTGTTTTTTAGTTGGTGAAGCTTTAGGAGCTCAGGTGATCAATATCGGTGACCTAGTGAACCAATGAATGCATTAAGTTTCAAAATTGCATCACTATGTCTTCTGAAGATTGTTTTGTTGTGTTTTGTCTATCTGACATGTCCATCCAGTTGGGAACATTGGATTTCTTGTATCAGATGCTAGATTTCCCTCTAGCAGCTAGGAGTTACACAAACATAAAGAGTACTTATTCTACTGCACTTACCTATCTGCAGAGACAGTTTTTCAGACCAGGGAATTTTCTGTTTAGAACAGCTGGATTTTTCTCATAAGAGAGGTCTGTTTACATAACTAGCGTAAGAATAGTGTGAGTTAATGAAGGGCTGATGACCTCTTTTGGGCTAAAGAGGCTACAGACATACAATATGTGACCCTACTGCTGCTGTTATGTTGAACCTCATTAAATGTAGGCATGGATGTGTGGAACCACAACTCTTTGTTTTCCTTCATATGTTAGCCAAGTTCATGACAATTATCATATCTTGACATTAACAGCAATTCAGACAACAATAACTATTCTTAAGGAAATCTAAACAACAAATTCATTGCATCCTCCATTCCTATAATGTAAATCTGTCCTCCTGATCCAGCCAGAGCACAACTTCTTAGTAATACATACCAAAGACCTGCAACGACTCCATTAACATCCTTCAGACAAAGTAAAAATCAGAATCTAGGCCATTAGTCATTTGGTCTAGGATACAGGTAAAGGAGGGGAGGGGCAGGTAGCAGAACAGGAACAAAAAAAAGAATATAGAAGGTTTTGACAGGATAAAAGCCTCCTGCTTTGGAAATAAATGTGTCTGATTCACCTTGATACTTATTTCTGACAAAAGTCTCAGCTTTGCCTCAGTATGTCTCTGGCAGCAGGACCATTATCCTGTGACAATGTCCTATTCCACAAGCATTATCTTAGCAGAGACAATGTGATCAATTTAAAAACACCAAGATGCACAATTTGTGTCAATGAGCGTGACAAACGCATGAAATCACCGTCACCACCACCACCCAACCCCCTCTGCCCCCAGTCCAGGGAAGGCAGTACAACATGAGAATTTCAGTGTACAAATTTACAAAATGAAGTGTGACTAGCTATAATATTTTCTTGATGAGGTTATTGCATACAAACAAGAATTGCCATCATTCTTTTGACAGGAATTTTCTCACAGGTTCCTCAAATAAAACCAGCAGCTTTACACCCATCACACTATCATAAATGGTTTTTAATCACAAATGTGCATAATCACAGAGTTTCTATTGGCTGAAAGAGCATTTAGTACAAGTTCGCATTGGTTCTTGGTAAGCAAAGGACGAAGATGCATTTAGTGAAGCAAATTCCAGCTGCAGCTAAACATACACTTTTATGCATGAATCATTCTAACAAGATGCATGCTTTGGTGACCAGGCATGTTTTTAATCCCAAGAAAAATGAAACAAACAACAACAAACAAAAAAAACCCACCCACAAAACATTTAGAAGCCAATGAAAAATTCATTCTCCTTCAGGGGAAATTTGACTACGGAACAACCTTCCAGAACAGAGTTGGGAACTCAAAACTTTAAGGTCCTAAGAAAATGTTGGGAAGCATGTCTCTCAGAAAGTTGTGAGGAAGGTATTTAATTTTATGTATACCCCTTTTTATTCATAACACCGAACCATTGTCCCAAATGCAGCAA
Source organism: Mesitornis unicolor (assembly GCF_000695765.1). NCBI lineage: Eukaryota > Metazoa > Chordata > Aves > Mesitornithiformes > Mesitornithidae > Mesitornis > Mesitornis unicolor. The sequence continues at coordinate 8,686 of NW_010180868.1, forward strand.
AAATACACTTTTGACCCAAAAAAACCCCCAAAAACCTGGGAGGTTTGGGGGCGAAGCTAGAGACTTCATGCTCCAGTTCTCTAAATGCTTAGATGTTGCCACAGATTTTGTATAGAAAGTTCATAAATAGGAAGTAGTATAAAACTAATTAGAGAAAGTTTGCCCCACAGTTCATCTCCATTCTCAACACCTATTATGCAGCCTCTTTCATTTTCTCATAATTATCCTTATAATCTTGCAAAGTCTTTCTTCAAAAGACAAAGGAAATCTGTTCACTTCTTTGAGCTAAATTTTGTCCAAGAAGGTGTGAACTGAAATCAAAAGCTTCCAGGTAATCAGGTTGCCTATTGCCATACCTACTGATGCTGGTTAAATAACCTCACCCTGTTCCTCAAATTAATTTCTCTAGTCTGCACCCAAATTCATCTGAAGTCACTAGGAACAATACCATTAGCTGCAAGAAGTTTTCAGTCCAGCACAGTTGTAGAATTTCTGTACCTTTAACTGTGGAGATTTTCTGAAGGCAAAAATCTTTTTCGGCAACAGCAAACTGCCCACTCTTAAGAAAGTTGAAGTGTCAACTCGGTAAGTGTGTTGAATGAGGAACACCTCCTCACCTGCATCCACAATATCAAATGTACCTGTGTCTACCCCTTTCCATAAAAGAAACGTTTACTCCCCTACAAGATCAGCTCCCATCTTAAAAAATAAGTGGGATGGTTTCACCTCACCCTGTGGCAGGAGTCCCTTCTGGTAACATTTTATTCCTTTGGTATTTTGACAAATTATTCAGTGGGGCAGCAGAAAAAAGCAACATCTTTTAATACTTCTGGCAGTTATCTTTTCTGTGTCAATGCAATTTCTGAGATTGACATTGAGGATTAGCTCTCACCCTGAGGATAAAAGATGGTGGGTGATGCTGGGGGTTACCATCCAGAACGGCTTCAAGTTGAAAGTAGACCTTAAGCCCTAGCAAAGAAGCACCCTCACCTCTCTTATGGCAGCCCCAAGAGATGCAATGGTCTCAGAGACAGCAGGAGAGATGTGCCATCCCCAAAGGGCAGTGCAGACAGAACCACGAACTGGAAGACAAACTCCATCAAAATCAACCTATTTCATTCACGCAAGAGCTGTGTTGTTCTCACTACCTTCTTCCCAAATTCCGTGTTAGGCTGCAGTGCTCGGCTCCGATGCACCATGGGAGTGCACACAGCCAGCGACTCCACAAGCGCTTGCCACCACCTCAAGTCCCACCTCAAGAAGTCACTCACACAGTGACAGTTCCACTCATCCTGCACAACCAGAGCCCTTCTGCAGACACAGGCAGCTGATAAACACCCCCACCTGAAAACTGTTCTGTCAAAAAATGAGCTAGGGGAAAAAAAACCAAAAATCATCATAAAAATAAAACATTAATGACTAAACTGTTCCACCTTTTCCCAAAACTGTGAAGCAGCCTAAGGGTGAAGCTACAAACAGAACTCGGGTCTCCAAATTCAATAACCCTATTCTAGATCTCTCAATTCAAAGCACTTAAGCAATAAGCCAAGTCCAGCCCACTACCCACAGCCCTAAAACAGAGGTAGTACTTACAAGGTTTTACAAACTCACATTAAAGATGTTTTATCTAACTTGTAACATTCTCTTTTTTTAGTGGTCTCATTTTTCAAATTTTGCTCTAAGTCCAAGGCTTCCAACTAGTTTGGGTTGTTTTGTTCTTTCATTGTTTTTGGTTTTGGTTTGGTTTTTTTTTAATAAACTCTAAGGGATTCTCCCCAGTTCTTAGATAGTTCAGGTAGATCTGGTTAGCTTGAGCTACCAGGAGATAAAACATCTGCTCCAAGATTAAAAATTAAGTCACAAAAATTGGCAAAGACTTTTGCCTATAAACAACTGCTCATTTCTGAATTGTCATCTTGTAGTATTATACTTTAGGTGTCCTTTCAAGTCCCGTATTCCCTCCTTTCCTTTCCCATTGAAGTCAAACTGTAGTTTGTAAAAAGAACAAAATCTGGCATAACATTACGTTAAAGTGTCGTTTTCTTCCCTTATTGATTTAGACCAGTGTAACTCCATCAACTTAATCTTAGTTATTCCTGTTAAACACAAGTGTTAGTGGAAGCAGAACGAAGCCCTAAGGGTTCTTAATGAATTATTATTAATGAGTTTTGCTAATATGACTCAGTTGAATAAGTTTGATTAAACTACAAAGACAGGCAAACCTGCTTCCAGGCAAACTTTTCTTCTGTTTCTTACATGAAACTCCCCTGGGATGGACACAGCCAAATTAGTAACTGCTGAAACTGGACATATTCATACTCCCAAGGGAAAATTTACAAGCACTCTACATTGGCCCTAGTTTTCTCTAGCAGTATTTGCTGTAGGCAATGCTACAGAGGTGAATACTTCAGAGATACAGTCAATAGAGAGGAAGCTGCTGAACATTAAACGTGGGACAAAGGAAAGAGAGTCAAGGGATAAAAGAATGATAAAGGATTATTTTTGTCTTGGAAAAGGCCACTCTGAAAGTTGAATTAAAATGAGTAGCCACGGTACAAAACAGCCCTGGGGTACTTCAAGAAAGGGTTATTCAATGCAGTGTCAAACTACGCATATGCTTGCTAGGAAACAAGGTCATACCTCCTATGAGACTTCTTTGGGAAAAACTGATTCATTGTTTTAATGTAAATACTGACATTAAGAGAGTTCTAGAAAAATACTCAGAGCTCATAAGGCAGCCTCCAGGCAGTGCTTCTGAAGTCGACCTCTTTCAAGCAAGAACCTTACCTCCTCCACCAAAAAAGCTACCATAAGAACCAAACAAGGGCAGACTCCAGGTTAAAAAACACCACCTGCATTCATTTTCCTTAAGGCACATTAGTAAATAGTGATAAATATGACAGCAAAAAGAACTCCGATTGCTAATAGTTCAAGTTTGTAAAGCATTTTGCACAGAAAACCACTGCAGAGCAGCTACCCGAATCATAGGCAAGGCTCCCATGCATAAAGCATCGTCAAACAAAAGACACTGTATGCAATCCAAATTGGACACTAAAAAAAATATTTGAATCTTTATTTTATCTTCTTGGAAACCTTACTGGAAGCTGCACAGCAACCTATGTCAGTCTTTTAATAAGGGACCAGGATCTGTGGATTCTACTGAACAATATTTACTAATGTAAGAGGCACAGTCACATTCAAATTTAGTCAGAGCAAGAGCAAATCAAGCAACAAGCCAAATAGGAAAGTCTGCAGCTTCTGGTGGCAATAGTACATAATGCCCATTTTTGACTGTAGCAGCAATGTAAAGAGCTATTTAAAGTTAATTTTATTTGCTCTTCTGAAACTGCAAACCAGAAATACTCTCAACATTTTTGCACTTTGTCATCATTTGCTGTTCTTCAAAAATAACAACAGTAATTCTTTCAGTATAAGCAGTTATTGCTCAGAAAAAGCAACTAGATAAATGTTTCTTTGTAAATATTTAAATCAAAAAAACAAAACTATATAAAATATTTTAGAGTAGTTGCTTTTGATGTTGAGCCTTTCAAAAATCCTTTCAAAAAATCCTGTTTTCTCACGTGTATTCAATACAGTATTTCTGTTTATCTTGGTAGTATAACATCTGCAAGTTAGACCAGTAATGTAATCAAGCTTTTCATAAAGAGAAAGTGAATAACTGCACAGATCCATGCAGAGTTTGCATGTGCGAATGCTAGTGTGAGCAGCGTTACTGGTACAGTAAGGCTTCCTTCCATAAGGCATCCCTTGGGTAAGAAAGCTGAGAGCTGTCAGGCAAGCACAAAATATTTAAAGTTTACTAAACATGGACTTTAACAGCAAACCATCACAGAGAAGCACCCAACCAGCCTCTTTCTTCAAGGAGGATTTTAGTTCTCAAACCAAAACATGAAATAAGAGTGAAATAAAACCACCTCTTCCTTTTTTAAGGTCTTTCCCTGATCTGATACCTTTATAAGGCTCCATTTCATCAACCTCTCACCATATTTCTCAAATTTTACTGGATTATTTGTTGCTGGCGGTGTGGATATCAGGCATCCTAGTACTAACTCCTGGATTCTAAGATCACATCTGGAAGGCATCTAATTACACATGGGGTAAAGATGAGTCTTTTCACACCCTTTCTATCTTGAAGGAACCTTCCCATTTTGCCGTACCTTAAAGGCAGCCCTGGAAGAAGCTACCTGAAGAATACTCCCAAATGTAGCCATTACTGCTTTCAGGGAGCCTCATTTTTTCCCAGCGTCTAAAACTCAGTGCATAATCTCCAGCCTGGGCTCCTTCCTCTGCTGTCTAGTTCTTGTAACTTTATTTGCAGTCTGGGAATTCAAACCCACCAGGTAGGATACAGCAAATCCTACCTTCAATAGCTGCACTTCTATGACAGGGGCTTGTCCATGGCTCAGGAGGTACAAACCAGCATCAGGAAATCGGCCAGGATTCAGAGATCCTCTGATAAGATTAGTCTTCAACTCACACCTCAACCCTGCACAAATTTAAAAAAAAAATAAAACAAAAAATAAATTTAAAAAAACAGCCACTACAGAAGTGTTTAAATTTTTTTCATCCTCAGACCAGATTGAAAATATTCAAATCTTTGGACTGGTTTTAGTTTTCAAGGTTATGCATCCACAGCGAGGTGACTTCCTTGCAGAGGCTGCAGCCCCACTTTGCAGACAGCAGGCTATTCTCATGCCAGGGACTGGACCACCTCTAGGTACCCCACAGGGCTCCAGGAATAACAAAGCATTAAACAGGTCCTAGTTACCATAACTTTATTCCATTTTCCACTTATTTTTGTTTCTACTCTTTTTTCAAAGTCTGTTAGCTAATTAGCACCTCATGCAGTCTTTATGGTTTAGAAATTTCAAACTCGATTTAATTAATCTAACTTGTAAAGTGCTTTAAGTTGCATTTTTGCCTTCGTTGTTTTTGTTGGTCTTGGTTTTCTTTCAGGAGGGCAATACTTCTCTACCAGTAAGCCCATTGCATGTTTCTGCCTGTTACTTGCAGTATTTTTCATAAAATAGGAGCTGAACAAAATGGGGCAGAAATCTGTTCACTTTTTTGGCAATAGGCATCTCCAGAAAATTTTCAAACCCAATCTATGTTTGGCACTCTCAGTATCTTCAATCAAAGGTCCATCAGCTATTGGCCTTAAGTCACATTTTGCCAAAGTCTAAAAAATTTAGCTTGTATTCTAACATAATTAGAAGGTTTTCATATTACATATTTTGGTGCATAATCTCAGAATGTGGGTTCAAAAGTTCAACATCTATTGACAGGAGTATAAATTTAACTTTATGCATACAGCTATACTATATCAGCCATGATTTAAATGCAGGCACTTGCACAGGAAACCAAACCAACTCAGTCTGTGAGGAGTTGATTAATTGACATTTCTTCCATTGCTGAACTTTCACTTTGGACAGAGTCCCTCTGTTCCTTTTTCATCTTGTCTCCTTTTTCCTTTCCTTGGAAACAGCTCCAACATCCCCGTTTGGAGCAGAGAGAGATACGCGTTGCTTACACACATTCTCCCAAACTTATAACCTCTTTTTGCAATGCATCCATTGGAATAACAGTCCTCATCTCCACTGGCAAGAAGACATTAGCTACAAAATTGTGCTTTCATAGCACTTAAAACTTTAGCCATATGTTTATAACCTTGTTTTTGCAAACTTTCTCTTTAAAGAAAAAGAAGTACAAAAAAAAAAAGGGATCCGGAAGTTAACAGCTGTTTCAGCTAGAAAGGTATTTCACATATTGAGAACCTGCTTACACAAAGCTATTATTGTGTTTATATAGACAAAAATCTGGTTTCCTAATTAGCACTGGGAGGCACGTAAAGCAGGCTAGAGATGCTGCCTGGCCAGTATTCAGAAGACTGCAAGTTTACAGTATTTGTTCGTGTCTTTTTTCCCTAAGGAAAGGCTCTTGAAGAAATTAATCCTTCTGCATTAAAATAACGACGTGACACATGGCTCATCAAAATGCCTCCGCAATGAAATGCTGCCTTTACTGTTCTGCTTAATTAAATCTAACCATGAAATATATAATTCCACAAAACTTGCATTAAGTATTAATTAGTTAGTGGACAAAATGCAAAACTCCCCACTCAAAAAAATAAAATATACTCACTAATCCAATAGAATTCAGTAAAATAAGACCCACTGAAACTTTAAAGTCAATGTTAACATGGAGTATATATGAAACATATTTCTGTTGACATAAATGCAGTTGCTAATCATTGTTTCATTAAAAATAAATAGATCATAATTTCCAAAGAAGCGTCTGAATGCTGGGGGGTATTTTAAAAAGGGTGGAGATAGACTCAAAATTGTGTCCTGGTAGGGTGGGTTTACAGATAATATACACACGCAGGACACAGCAGTTTAAATCATGCACTTTTCTTATTTCTCCACTCTAGGGGAGACTTTGGAACTTTACTGTTCATTTTCTACTCCTTCTGCTAAAACCTTTTTTTTGCCACACTACAAATAAATTATCAACAACTACTCTCTTGGTTTATTAAGATAATCTCCAGTCCTATTCAGCCGACCTGTGTCAAATTTCCATTCCATTTCTCATGGTCATTTCCTCATCTTAACTGATGAAGTCTTTGACCTTTCAGTTTCAGGAAGGTCATTCAATGGATTCAGGTACAAGTCCCTCTCAACTGCCCCATCCCACCAGCATGCAGATATTTGCCCAGCTTCTGGTGCACGTATGGCAGGGCATCCTGGAGAAGATCTTAGCAGCACAGCATCCTCATACCAATCTTTTGTAAATAGTACCTGTGCTGGTAGGGATGAACTCTAGTGGGACCAAAGTCCAAGAAGAAATGTGTAAAAAAATTTTTTAAAAAAATTACTAAAAGGTTCTTAAAGTTTCCAGAATGGTCAGGTAAACTCTAATACCATTCACAGTTTGAATTTTTTGTCCATAGGAAGTAGGACTCAAACAGTGACCTATTAAAAACAAAACAAAACAAATGAAAAAAAAAAACCCAACAAAAAACCCATCACATGGTTTTAAATCCTGCATTGCAGCAGTGAAGGGTTAGGATTTGTCAGGTGTCTCCACTCCTGCCTGCAGCATGAGTTGTGTCACTCCTAGGATCTCATATCTATTCAAAAGAGACTCTATAAGAAAAGAACTTCAACAAAAAGTCAAGAAATGAAAAATGGGTTCATAAACTCTGACAGATTTAGTTAAAGGAGTTTATCAACAGTGCAGGGGTAAAAAAAATGGACGTAGGTTCAAGCTATTAAAAATTGTAGTGGGTACAACTTAATGCTGACACTCAGCACAGAATGAGCTAAGATACCACCGTGCTCTGGATAAATTATTAGTTAAAATGCCCAACACTGACCACCACAAACACAAGAAACTGAGACATATCCTTGTCTAGTTCACCCTGAACATATTGTCAAGTATAAAAACAGCACATACATAATCCTTTTGTGCAGATGAGTTTCTCCTTTGAGTAGTTCCTGCTGCTGTGTTCTGCACATTTGCTGTCCTTCCTAGGCTCTCCCCTCTTCACCTTCCCTGCACTCAACTCTTCAGTTCTGCATTCACCAGAATCACCCACTGGGAGACACAGCATGGCAAGACCTTCAATTTAGTCTGAAATTCTGGATCCATTGGACTCTGGGTCAAGTCATTGACAATAAGATTTAAAAAAAATCTTCTTAGACCTCCATAGTGCTCACAACAGTTTGTGGTTGTTTGCAAAGCCACATTGCAAAGCCAATACCGTTATTAATGTCATGCCAAATTTCCGTAACAACGTTCTGTGTTCATCACTGCAGTGGGCTGTCTGCACAGCAAAGAAACCACATCAGAAGTGCTCAGGAAAATCAACAGTACAGAGAGAGAAGTGCTCATTGTCCACATACATACCAGACGCCAGGTATGCAGAATTTAGAAAATTAAGGCATTTAAAACACACCTTCACGCTGGTTGGCATCTTCCATGACCAGGGACTGAATGTAACAAAATTTAGGTGGAGGAAACATTGATTAGCTAAAAGTGCAAGTACATGGGTTCTCTTTGTTTTCATGTTAAGGAGATTCAATACAATAAGAAGGTGCAGCTTTACACCAAATATATCAACTGTGAGAATACTGGATTCTCTAGTGTAATTTCATAACCTAAAATACCTTCATGTTAGGACTTATACATTGTACTTACTGGAACAATACATCCAACCTTAGAAATGTTTCTTGCAGGGTTATTAAATGGATTATCATAGGTGATATTATAATGCTAAACTGAAGTATAGCATATAAATGAAAAGCCTTGAGAACTGAAATGGATTAATAGCCTTATAGAAGCAGCAGCATACAAAAGAAGGTGACATAATTACAAAGTTAATTCAGAAATTTTACCTGCTCTTTTTAAACTTACTCAAAAAAAAAAAAATCCAGGATCAAAATTATCAACAAGCTCATACCTTCAGTGCATATGGAAGAGAGTGAAAACAGGAGAAAATAAAAAGACAGCATTTTTTCCTCAGGGGAAAACATGGGATGCTTTCTGAGCCCTATGGGGAAGCAAGGCTTGGCCAGCCTCACTTGGTGCCGCTGCTCACCTTGAGCAGAGTTACTCATGCAAGGAGATCTTGCAAGGAGGGTCCTCCAACCAACAACCACTAGACTGCAATGAACACACACACATCTCCTTCAGGTTCAGAGTTTGACTTTAAAAGGGTAAAAGCAGCTTTTTTTTTAATAATGTGTCAATAAAAACCCCTTTCTGTGCCAGCCCCATCACCCAGCTGCAGAGCGTATAGGCAGGGGCTGTATGGGGGACACAGCAGCTCCACTGATGCATGGCACAGCGAAACGCAGATTTGGGGCACCGACAGACACAGTCGGGAGGGAAAGCAGAGAGCTGCACCGCAGCACTGCTGTCACAGGCACCGTCTACTTATGTGTCATTATGTCCAATTTTTTCTCCTGAGGTTTATGACTTGACATTTTAAGTTGCGCCAGGCTCAGAGGTGGCATGTGCCTTGTCAGGCTGCGTGTCATTTGTTCTCCCTCTCCTTACAAAAGACAACACTAATTAAGGCATAGATTAGATTTTAAACACTGAACCATTGCTTTCTTCAGGGAACTTTGTTCATTTTTGTTATTTTTATTTTCACATGCAGATTCTGACAAGAAAAGGAAGGATGTGACTTTGTTTCTTATTTTTAACAGATATTACCTGTCTTAAAATATTTCCAAATGACATAATCACATAAATGCATTTGCATGCTGTCACCATAAGTTACTCGGGCAGCGCAAGGTCTCAGCGGACACGTCCATCATTTTTTGTCCACAGGCTCCAGAGGAAACCATAGAGCCTTTCGTCCAGCTGTATTGGATGCAGAGCTCCAGGCATCTGTCCTAGTGTCAGGTTGTGGGGTTTTATTTCACTAGAGGAAACTCATTCTTCTGTAGCAAATGACACTGTAATGACAATAAATACAGGAGCCATCTGGAACTGGGAGATGTTTTTCTCAAGAGGATTTTTAAGCTACTTTGGAAAAGCACTTGTTGTTATGGCCTTAAGTTTTGAATTACCTGCCTTCTAAATATGAAGGGGAACCAATCCATTTAAAGAATCTTGTTAAAAATCAAAGGAACTATCATCAAAAAGGGCAAAACCTGTAAGTCCTGCCCCCTTTAGGTCCTGCAAGAAAAAGAGGCAAATATCTAGATTAGAGAACAAAAGAATTTCAAGCTTCAGGACAGCATCCCTCAATGGCATGGGCACAAGCAGAAACAATTATCTTGAATTCACATCTCGGGAGGAACTTAATGTCCTTTCCAAGCAACAATTAAATTTCAGGATTTTACTTTTAGCATAGGTGAGGACACCATGACATAAAGGAATGCAGAAACTGTGGAATAAAGTAATAAAGATGTTTTGTTAACCCTTTCTGAAGAACATTACAGGTCCATCTCTTAAGCAGGGGACTCAAAGACAGGCTGGTAGTGTAGACCACACAGCAAGTGCCCGTCCATGGTTCCTGGTGTGATCCATGGGGAGTAGGGGCCAAGCAAAACAGATTGGAAGCACACAGGACAAGAATAATATTCTTGCATTAAGGAATTAAGGATGTTACGACTCATCCATTCTTTTAAGGGGAGTTAACCCAGGCCGTTGGTAAAGAAGAGATAGTGTATGAATACAGAATAGCCTGCAAGAACCAAACACAAGACAGGCTCTGATGGGTGTGTTTTAGGTTAGATTTCTAGCACGTTGTATCCAAGAAGCTATAAAATGTCTCTGTCCTCTCATCAGACTGAATTGCCTTATGCTCACTTTACACTTCGATACAAGTTGTGCAATGGCTCTGCACCTAAATCCCTATGCATTTCTGCTCAAGACCTTCAATCTACCCCAGCTTCTAATGTAAACATTTTCAAAGCTATTTTACCAGTATTTTTTCCAACAACTCATCTATAACATTAAATCTTTTCTTAAGATTAATTTTGCAGTGTTTCTCTTAAGATTTTGAGTGAGCTATTAATCATAAGACTAAGAGACTCGTATCCAATTGATGGTTTTATGGTTATAGCTGTTATTAATCAAGTATTGTTTTGCTGCACTCTTTATAACAAAACACTTTATATTTTTATAAATACTGCACACCTAGCTTGTTGCATTCCCAATTGCTTTTCTTTTTAATGCAAAACAAAAAGATTCACAAGCTAAATAATTAGTGCTTTTTTGAATATGAGTGTATGTTTTTAAAGGGGAAGAAGTTTAAAGGTATTAGTTGGACTTTTAATAGCAAAACGGCAGAAATTCAAAACAGAGCCCGCTTTTTTCCCCCCTTGCTAATAGTTTCCTTGGCACCTCTGTTTGTCTTGTGTAGTGTTGTGGTTTAGGGCTGGGCTGGCCACTAAATCCTGGACAGATGCTCTCTATTACTGCTCTCCCCTCCCTAGAAGGGAAGAGAAAAGAGAATAAGGGAGAGAGACTTTACAGGTAGGAAAATAAAACTAACAGATTTAATGAAACAATAATATTAATACTGCAGGATAATAATGTAAATAGGAAAATAATGGAATATACAAATATGTACAAATATATATATAAAACCAATATAAAATCCTCCCCCAATGACGAATACATCACCAGAGGCTCTGCGGAGCAGGGCACTGGAAAAGTCCCAGTCCAGATTCAGCAGCAGTGGGAGCTGATGCAGGAACACAAGGATCAGGATCAGAGGCAGATAAACCAGCAGGGTTCTGCTCGGACTTCAGCCATCACAAGAGAAGAAAAACAGAGAGCAGGATAGAGAACGGTTGAGATGGAAGGAAGGATTCAAGATGGAAGGGGGTTGAGACCCTCGTGATCCCTCAGCTTTATACCAAGTATGTGGGATGCAATACCTCGTTGGTCAGTTTTGGGTCCGTTCCTCCCTGTAGGTGCAGATATGGCACCCATGGTGAGACAGTGTCCTTGTCATTATCACTTGTAGAAGTACACACTGTCTGGAAAAACATGCCGCTAGTTTCAGCAAGTACAGCCTCTTAGAAGACATTTAGCTGTAAAGTAAAATCACTAAATAAAAGATCAGTTCTATTTAGCTCAAACAAGGACACATTGCATTGCAGCACAAAGATGGCAGCACCGAACAATATTAAGCACAACCAAGCTTGTCAGTGGTTACTAAACTGTAGGGCAAAAAAACCCCTTTGGTTGAAAACATTGTTTCCCTTCCCCCTCTCCCATTTGGCAGGTGAGTTGTGTTCCTGCCAGGTTACACACACACACTACACCTCAAGGAGACAGTGTTGAGTATATGTCAGAAAGTTATGAAACTGTATTTACTGTAATCACAGATAAATGAATTAAGATTCTTTTAAAAGTGATGGAGATGGCCTATTTATAGTTGAAAGCATATTTACAAGCCTCAGAGGGAAACTGCAATTACATTTTCAGTTTAAAAATGTCATTGTCTCCCGTGACCTTTTGTTGCTTTCTCATGCCCTTCAAATCAAAATGAATTCATGAGAAGTGCCAGATAGAAAACTTTAGCAGTTATGTTGTCAATTTGCAGAGCAGAGGCTTTGGCAGCACAAGCCTTTCCACCCAGAGCTGCCAACAGAGACACTATCTCCATGAATGGTGTTTTAACTTCTAACCAACATCACAACTGATGCAATGCTGACGGATTCAGTAAATACACCAAAGTATCCTGTGTTGTCAGGCTGGGGCTTGCAAGGTGTACGAGACTGCCTGAACCAGCTGTGATGGTGATAAAGTGCAGAGGCGACAGAGCTGCACAGCCACCCTGCCCCAAAACCAGGCATATGTGCCCTCCATCTGTATGTGCCATGGGGCAAGATAGTCATTTTTGGAGTGGCTTCTAACTGCCATGGAAATATCTCTTTACTTGCATGATAAGAGCCCTCCCCTGCAAGCTGTGTACTCCAACTGTAACTACACTCATAGCTCGCCTAGTGCCACTAATGTAAAAGCCATGTGTTCCTCTATTTATTCCACCTTTTCATTTCCATGGTCTAAGCAAAGGCCAGGAGGTTTGGGGGTGGTTGTGCTCAGACCTGTAAGGGGCTGAAGACCACAAGAGATTACAGTCAAAGTGGCTTGTGCTACCGCAATCAAAGGGTAGTTCACTTTTTGGCATAAAAGCTCAGTATGCCCCTCCTTTCTCCCCCCTTTCCTGCTTTTTCCTCTCCTGCTTACTTTTTTTTTTTTTATTTGCAACATTTTCAGTAAAACTGTGGTTCAGGAAGCACAGCTGGATTCACGCTTCCCCAGCTCACTGGGAAGCCCCCAAAGCAGCTGTGTGCCTATGAGGCATAATCAAGCCCAGTTTGATTATGATATTTTCAATAAATCACTAGAGACAACTTTTAATTTGTTTTTAGATTACTTATTGTTTGCTGTTAGCTAATTCACTTCCTAAAACAAAACTCTAAGTATTGCATAGTTAAAAATCAGCAGCAGTTCAGAAGTTGCTGGCAAGGGTAGGGCATTGTTCCCTGTGGGCAGAAATTAAGGCACTGCTAATGCAAGCTAATGTCTGGTTTAGCCTCTCTGTAATCCAGTTCAGCTCTGTACTGTGCCAGTAACAAGTGTCTGTAGATTAGCTAGACAAGCACTTACACACATTAGCTAACTCAGGTTAATGAGCAATCAATTCACTTAAATTAAACCAAGGACCCAACCTTTCCAGCATAGATACAGCCATCACTGGGGTCTGCTCCACTGCCATTCTGCATCTTGCCTTCTTATTTACACTTGAAAATCTTGAGCATAATGTCATCAAATAAAATAAATGCAACAGCCTTAGGCTGATAAATTATTCTCTCATTTACATAAAGGTAATCCCAGAGTAACTCATTTAACTTCATCCAAATTAAGCTGTACTTATCTTATAGTACGTGAGAATTCTAATGACTTTTTATTGTTTCAAGTCCACTCCGCAAGCCCCTTCACTGAAATCACTGCAATGGTGCTCTCCAGAGTGCTTGAACACTCACAGGCCTCTGTTTAAAAGAAATCTGCATACAATGAACTGAATCTTTCAAAGGTTTCTTTATGATGAAGCACTCCATTAAAGGGCTTAAACCACGTTATTAGCATGAACGCCTGCTCACTCTCCATTCGCATCCTCTGCCTGAGCCTGCAGCTGATCTGTAGGAGATTGGCAGCACGGCACGGGCCCAGTACACAGTCATTCCCACACTTTGCAGGATACAGCTGCATAGAAAACACTGCAGACATCCCACACACACCCCCAGTAAAAACTAAGAGTTAGGCTATATATGTTTTCCTGCTCCATAACAAAAAGTGGTTCAGCTTCCAGATCAGCACTTTTAATATAGCTCAAATTAGTTTAGCTATAGCTCAAAAAACACTTCACTGTTTCAGGCTGTTAACCACAATGTCTTATAAAATGAAGCATGTTTACTGTCATTTTGGAAAAGTCATTCTTCCTTTATGAATTTGGCAATGAAGGATTCAAAAGATACCAGTGTGGGATTGTTATCGCACACAAGCCAAAGCTGTCAGGCTTCATTAATTCCAAGACAAAAATTACAGAATAATCTATTAAATGCTTGAATAGAAACACGAAGTGCACCGCCGCTATCCTGCAGTAATGGGATGACACCAGCCACCAGTGTCTTGCACTGCACAGCGGCACAGGAGCCTGCAACCCATGAATGCAGCAGCGTCCAGCCAAGGGTGCTCATTAATTGCAGCAGTCCCCAGAAGCACTGCCAGTAGTGGGAGGGGGCTGCATCTTTCCTGCATGGTGGGAAACCAGCAAACTAGTTCTAAGGTCAAAATAAGGTTTTCAGTCTTTTTCATAAAGAAATGTACACATTTGAAAAAAAAATTTAAAACACCTTTTTGCTTTAGAAAGGGGAAAGGGGAGAAAATCCTACTTTCAAAGGTTTTATTGGGATGCTGCAGCCAAAAATTGACATTTAAGGAGAAATATTAGCCAGCAGTGATCCTTTGTTGCAGCTTTGTGCCTGCCTCATTCTTTGAGGGTTTTGTTGTTTGGTTATTTTTGCAAGGGGGGGTGGTGGTTCCTCCCTTCTCTCTTCTCTCAAGAAGTTGCTGGGCTTTGATGAGCAGATGGTACATCTGTGAAGCAGCTACGCGCCATAATTTTAGGTCATCCCCCTTGCTGCTGCAGCCTTGACCTCACTATACAAAACACTAAAATTCAGAAACAAATACTCCTAAACATCCCTCTTACATCCTCACCAATCTCTTGAGCCTTGCAATTTCCCCAAGTTAATCAATGCTCTCTCAGGTGGGATCCACACCAGATCCTACTTGGTCCTTCTCACCTGCTCCCAGCCTTGCTGTTCTCTTCATCCTCTCCTTCCCTCACTGCATCTCCTTACTCCCTTTTAGTCTTCCATACAGACTCCTGAGATCTTCCATCATTTGAGAAGAAAACTGTGGGCAGAGCAGCTCAGCCACTGGCCCAGCCCTCTCCAAGAAAATAACAGCCCTGTTGAGGGGCTAAAGGATGGATTTGAGTCTTGATTTATACACCTTGGTAACATACCTGGTTATAGCCTGACTTACCCTTATGCTTTCCAGTTTCCAGTAAACAGCTTATTTTCTAAAAATAAGCAGCCAGTGTGAAGTTTGCCCGCAGGCAGAATGCTTGCATAAGACTCATTCACTTAAGCTCAACTTAAGCCTTACTTTGATGCTTTAACAGGAATTTACATGGTACACACGGCTTGTTCAAGTCCCCTACACAGGGAAGATTTCACCCTCTTTGCACTTCAAAGTCTCAGCTTTCCCATTCAGCTTTTCAGAGTGTGCATCCCATTGTGCTCTTAACACTTTTCATCCTTTTCAAATTACACCATGGTATCTCGCCAAGCAATAATAGCATCAGCCCATGACCAGCAGGGATCAGTGAGCCAACTGGAAACACGAAGTAGCTTCAAGCACCAACATCAAGCAAACGTCCTACACCGCTCTCGGCAGCACCATACAGCACTGTGCAAACAGCCTCCAGACGCGAGTTCAATCTACAGAGCTGCACCTTCAAAATATTTGTCACTTTGAGGAAAGAAAGAGGAAAACTTTGAGACTGAATTCTTGCTCTCACTGCTGGCATAAGCAGCACCTGCATGTACCACTCAATTCATGCAAACAAAAGCTATTACCACATCCTCCATCTTCCCACATTGAAAGGCAAGATAATTTAAAAAGGCCTTTTGGTGCTGGTACCCAGACTAGCACAGCTGTTTCCAGGAGAAGGGCTTTAAGTTAGCTGTGAGTAGAAGCACATGGCCCTAACATAGCCCCATGAGAAAAGCAGATACCTCCTGAAGCACAGAAGTGCACAGAATGCTAAAACAAACAAATCTGAGCTACTATAATTAAGGTATTTAAATATCTGCAGCAGACCAAGTATCAAGAACCATGTGCTTTCTCTTTCATGTTTCTTAATTAAAAATTTGTCAGAAACTTAGGGCTGGTTTTCAGAAGTGCCCAGCACTCCTTATCTCCTGTTGTGAATCTTAATGACCAAGTTTTCAAAAGGGTTTTGAACAACATGCTTTCTGTAAAGAAATAAAGGTTTATTTTCTGCAAAGTACACATGAGTCTCACCACACTGACAGACTTCACAACACCTATTTTAGACCATGGAATCCATGAGCATACTTTGGTGCATATAAAACCAACATATGGAGTAGGGGACTCTGAAAAATGTCCATGGGAAACAAAGCAGACAGATCCTACCCCTGCCTAGGACTAAGGAGTTACATTTTGGCATGGATGCTCCAGTTCTGCCCCCTGCTCTGAGATTTCAAAAAGAAAGAATAGCCAGTTCTTTTCCTAAAAAGGCCTGCAGATGGTCATGAATTAGTCCCACAGTGACAGTAGTAGACCTGTACTCAAGTATCTCCTTTACCTAAAGGGAATTTACTGATTATCAC
The DNA here is from genome assembly GCF_000695765.1 of Mesitornis unicolor. Classification (NCBI taxonomy): domain Eukaryota; kingdom Metazoa; phylum Chordata; class Aves; order Mesitornithiformes; family Mesitornithidae; genus Mesitornis; species Mesitornis unicolor. The sequence goes on from NW_010180868.1 coordinate 25,164, forward strand.
CCTTGGAAAGACTCCAAATTCCCTGAATGTCATGCCCTGGTCACAGGGATGCTTTTGAACCATTCTGCTGCAAGTTGTTTTAGTAATCTCAAATCTTAGTTGGATGAGAATTCACACCTTAGTGGTTGGGGCAGGCTTTTTATATCTACCCTGCCAAAACTTTCCCTATTTTATGTTAAGGGGATAGCATTTTACTTTGAGAGACAAATGAATCATGGACCAGGATCTAAATATTCCCGAGCCACCCAACAACAGGGTCTTTCTCAAAACTTCAACTATAGCAAAGAATATTCTTTTCTTTGAAACAAAGTAGAAAAATTTGTACAGAAGAGCCTACAGCCTAACCTGATGCTAGAGCATGTAAATTAGGAAAAGAGTTGAACCCAAGCCTCCTGCTTCTATATACACTAAGCCAATGAACTGTTTCAGAGGGCTGTGTGGACCTCACCATGCAGCTTTTGTTCTTAGAAGCCCATGAACAGCTCTCTACATTAACAAGAGTTCAGCTTGGTTCAAAGGAGACATAAAACCAATATAACTCTCCAAACATGAATCTCCTGGTCCTTTCAAAGTTGAACCAAAGTCTGTTCAAAACACAAGCCACTCCAGGGATAAGGCAGATCACCCTAGAGAAGGAAAAAAGGTCCCCATCCACTCCAAGGTTACTCAGCTTCTAGCAGGATGGTGAGAAGTCTCAGACACATCAGTTCAGGACTTTCTCTGTGGACTCCACTGTGCCTACAGCAGAACAGGACTGAATTAAAATCTTCAAACCTATTCCAAAGAGTCCGTCACAATTTTCAGTCACTAATGACCTCAGCCAGCAAGTTCAATTTCACGAAGAATTCTGCTGAAAAAAATAGCTTCACAAAGTAAACTGATGAAATGATGCTTTGTGCTAGATTTTTCAGACACCATTAAGCATAACACAATGAACATTAGGTGGCTTGATATCCATCTTTGTGTGGCCTCGGGTACTTACAATTTCTCTTCCCCATTAATACAAAGATTGCACTGCTCAGGGGTCATTCTGCTTAACATTTCTTAATTGAAGGCTTTCTATTTGGCATTTTGCACTGATTGCATCCCACTAAATGTAGCTTTGTAATCCTCAGTCATTTAGCAGTCCACCTAGCAGTCCTCCTCCTGGGCTTGCATGTCCCCAAAGCTGCTCAGAGCTTGGGCAGTATTAATCCAGGGAAAGCAAGTTCTGGGTACAGCCCTCAAATAACCGGGCTGTAGAAATAAGCGTCTGCCACTACACAGGTGTGTTTTAAGCAGAAATCCAAGTAAAGTAGAAAGAATTGGAGAAGGCAGAAAGAAGGAAGGGATGGAAATAAAAATAAAACAAAATCCAATTATTATTATTTTTTTAAAGAGTAGGAAAGGATCAATAATAAATGGGGAGGTAAAAAGGTAAAGTCAAATCAGGAGCAAGAGGAAGAAGGCAATTACCCAAAAATAAAACAACAGAATGTTAGATATGCCCAACTCTCTCCAGTTCTGAGTCAGGCATTTCTGAAAACAAAATCACCATTTGTCTGAAACAAGAAAACAGATTTGATCTTCTTACTGATCTCTCACGAGAAAGTGACTGGCCACCTCTTAGCAATCTTCCCTTTTGGCTTCCATGGCAATGGTCATGGACCATTTCACAATATCTAGCTCCAGCCAGGACAACTGACTAATTATCCATCCCAAACATCAAAGTGCCTTCTACTGGCCTTCAGCATAAAATGATGTCCCATGTTGGACAGAGGAGAAACACAGTGTGTTAGTTGACTCTGTCAGAGTTTTGACCTGCTCTTTTGCACACACATCAAAAATAATTTATTTTCACACACTTACATGTGCAGACCAGTAGCTGTTGTGCCAAAGGGGAGATAACCACACCTTTTGAGTCAGCAAAATAATGACTGGCCCTCCCCAGACGCAAATGTTGGTGACAGATAATTACTTTGTCCTCTTTCAGCAGTATTTCAGCATCTTTCTCACCGTTTTTCAATAGTTTGTTTAGATAGCATTACACACCTCAAATACATTTTTCAAGCTAAAGATTAAAAGACATAAAACATCATCTTTTCTGAAGCGGTAAAGAGTTACCCAGTATGTTGGAGGGCTTTTTTTCAGCAATACAGACCAATTGACAGATTTGGGCGGGGGGATGTTGGTTTGGTTTTTTTCCTTCTGCTAGAATGGTTACAGGCAACAAATACCAAAAGAAGTCAAGTAGCTCATGGCATGAATCAATCTTAATTGCTTTCTATACTTTATAGAAGAAAATAAAAAAGCCTTGACCCTACCGAGCAAAACTGGCAGGAAAATATAACTTCTCCTTAGAGCAATTTGACCTTCAAGCACTCCCCTTCTAGCAACTTTCTCTAATCCCAGACAGATACACTTATCAATCATAGCGGGTGAAAGAAAATGAATCTGTCGAACCAGTGACATTGCTGAAATTATAGCCAGCAGTGTCATTTGTTAATTTGGCCAGTACCTCTCATTTTCAGGTTTTGAGGATTTATCAAATGTGTATTTCATCCAAGAGACAAAATACTTAACCCTTGCCCAAAACCTTTTTTTCTAACAAAGAATTAAGCTGGAATTTATTCTGGCTCAGAAGCCTGGGACTCCTCTGTGAGAGGCTTTCCAGGAAACTCTCACATGTCTCAAGATCTTCAGGGACTTCAATTTACCTTTTCATAAAGCAAGGCTGATATGTTATTCTAAGGAGATAGTGTCGCTTCAGCTATCAAAATTAGAGAAGAGCATCATACAAGCTAAAGGAATAATTTTTAAATATTTTTTTAAATGCTCTCCCTTTGGCTGTGCCATTTAGCTCCATTTAATTAATATTTTCATTGAATTCAAAATGAACAAACAGCAAATAACAGATTTTGTTATCAGTGCAACATTTCCCTACCTTTCACTGCTCACGCAGTATTTTACCAGTCTGAACACTGCACTATGAGTCTGAACCAGTGAGATCTGAGCAATAGCAAGCAAAAACCATGAGTTCCAGTTAGGACAATCTCTGCTCCAGTCTGCTTTTAGGTACATGCACCCATTCTACTGACTAAATTGTGCATTGCACATGCATATCTGAGTCTGCCATCTGACATTCAGCTGGGACAAAATATTTCTGTTGAAAGTGACTGGAAGCACAATACTTACAAAAATTAGTCTCCAAACTTCCACATCTTGCAGAGGCATTAATGCATTATTCAGAGTGTGAAGCTCAGTCTTGGCTACATCAGTCAGAACAGCAGCACAGGAGAAACTGGGATGCAGAAATTTAAGGGTTTATTACTTCATTTAGAAGCAAAAAAACCTCAAAATATAAATAAAATATAATTCCATCAGAAAAAAAAGAGTCCCACTCCTGCCACTGGCATTTTTTTAATCAAATCTTTCAACTGCTTAATTTGCATTCAGTTAGGTAGGTTAGTTATGGGTAAGGTACTGACTATTAAGAAATGTGCAAAATATTAGTAGCAAAACAAAAAGCCAATGTAACAAGTCTCTCACCTTTTTCTAAAATGAGACCATTTTCAATGTAAAATCCTTCAAGCAAAGACATATTTTTCTTTTCTAGCAAAAATGGGAGTCATTTGCATGCAAGGCAGGGCTAATTCCTGAGTAAATGACTGAAAACTTTCAGACCAAAAATGTTCATGCATAAAAACCAAATTCTTTGCACTTGTATTTTGCCCTGATTTTAGAATTAAATCTAAGTTAGTGAGTGGTTACCTGAATACAAATAGATCTCAAGTAAAACAGCAAAAATGCTCATTGTAATATTTTAGCATGTTATGCCAACTCCTTGGTTGAGCTGGTGGTATCCATCTCATTCCTCAGCATTCAGGAATCTACATCCCGGCTTGAAAACACACTTGAGGGTGGATGTAAAGCCAGAGTACTGCACAGAGGAGGATGTAGAGGGATCTACAAGTCCTGCTGGTGGTACAAGTGGTCACCAGCACAGGAAACTCCATCCTACCTTCATCTGGTCACGACTCACTTTGCAAGTGCACAAAGATACAATTCCTTTCCTAGACCATCAGTCCAACACATTCGACAAGCACTGAAGTTACTAAAATAAAATAAAATAAAATAAAATAAAATAAAATAAAATAGGCAATGCTTACAACTGTCTGGAAGGAAACCAGCAGGAAAACACTGGTGTTGACCACATGTTTATTTCTGAATGTTGTGCAATCAGCACAGACTGTTAATTTCATATAATAGCCATGTCCCTGCATTTGGGACCACCTTCTATTTATTTGAGCAAGATATGCAGTTTGCTTTGAAGAAAAGTGTGCTTAAGCAGCTGGGCAGAGATGGCCATAACTCGTATTTCATCTTCTGAATATCGTTTCTTTAGCAGCAAGCCCAGTGTGACATTAACAAAGTAGATCAGGGATTCTTACTTAGTGCTATGCTACATATTCAATGTCACTGCAAGTTTTCACTCTTGCAGAAGAGCAAAATTTATGGTACATAAACTTAGGAAGTAAAGAAATGGGGTCAGTTGCATCTGATCTGGTTTTAAACAATTGCACTCTGGAGTGATTCAAATCCTCTTGGATTCATGGCATTTAGAGTAATTGTATCACCATTTACAACCCTATTTGGTAGCCAGACAAATAGGAGAGGTTTTAAATCATATTGTCACAGCAGTGTGGTTAGAGCGTCTGAGCCATGTGAGTGGTTTTCATCTCAGTTTTACGAGACAGTGATAAGCACGGCATGCTCTGAGCAACACCCCCTGCCAGGGGGTGGGAAGGTCCATCACCCCTGTGCCACAGGAGGATGGGAATTAGCTGAGCACACTAGCAGAGTGGGCTGGCACAGAGAGCAAATATGGACAGGTAATGGGAAGAGAACAGGCAATACCATCATCGTGCCCCTTGTTAACCGGCAAACTCAATGTTGGCTGCCTTTCCAGTGGGAAATAAATATCTCTTCCTTCCCTAGTTAAGTCAATAGCTAATGTCGAGATCTAAATGTTGGACAGTCACTTTTGTTGGAGTGATTCTCCTCATCATAAAGGGGCTGGATGTCCAATTACCAGAAAGACAAACACAGTGAAGCCTGTTTGAATCAGAGCAGTAATCTGAGGGAGCATCTCCCACAACTCAGCTGAATGCTGTAACACCAGAGCTCTGGGCTCTTCAGGGGGCTACATCTTCTCTCCTTCCTCTGAGAAAACATATTCTGATTTCAAGAATCACTTCTAGACATAAATTATGGCATGAGTGCAATGAGTCCATTCTGATCTTAAGCACCTTAAGGTACACTCTGCACGCAGGACAACAGCAGTCAATTATCACTTTTGTTTCCCAAAATGGTTCAGCTTCTTAAAATAAGAACAAAGTGTCTGAGTTAAAACTAAAAAACTGCGAGTTAAGAACATCAGCAGTGTCTTAGGAAATGATCAGTAAGTGAGACAATACATGCCAAATGTACTGGGCATTAAAGGGACAGTAATTATCAGCTATTCCATTTTCATATCGTGAAACACATTGGTAAAAAGATGAAAAATAATTTACAGGTAGATATTTTGGCATCTTTCGATTAAGTACCAAGTCACACCTGAGGTAATATTTTTTTAAATAAACCACATTTAAGCAACAGCAATAGAATACTTTTTTTTTTTACACAAGATTCAATAATAGCTCTCATAACTCCTTTGTATCATACTAATATGTTTCTTTACATAGTGTCACCAGCTCTTGCAAACTCATGGGGTTTTTAAAATTATATCCTGGTTTTTTTAATCTATAGAAATTTCATGATTAATTTAACTCCAATTTAAGAATAATTTACACTTATCTTTGACAGAAATAGGGAAGAACTCAAAGGGCAAGAAGGGCAGACTCCATAGGAACTTTTATCATCTCACCACTCTATCATACAATTTTAGGGGTTATCCACAATTTTCAAAATGTTATGCTTGTAGACAGACAGATGATGCAAGATAATCAAGCTAACCTATTCACTATGTTCTAGCCTTACATTTTATTTTTAAAAAAAAAGAGATATAAAAAAGCCAAAAAAAACCCAAACCAGTCCTCTATTTGGCCTCTGATGCACAATAAATGCAATGTTATATTATAGGCATTTAACTTACTGATTTGTAGATATCATCTGACATTTCAAAGCAATAAAGCATGTCAGCAAAATTGTAATCAATTATTTGCACCTATAAAATTAGGGTTCACTTTTCAAAATCAGCTACCTTGAAAATAGTATCACGTTCCACACCTTCCTGTAAAGAATTGAAATGCAGGCTAACAAAAATGTGGGTTTTTTAAAGCAAGAAAGATAAGCAGAGTCAGAGCTTCTCACTAGGACCAAAGTGTTCTGCAGTAGATGCAATCACATCAATTACCCTGTAAGACAAAGCCAACTAATAAAGGCAAGTTTCACCCCAGTTTCTTAAGGTCCTGGGAAAAAAGTTCCCTTTCTCCTACGGCGAATGCAACAATATTGCAACCTTTACATGCCCTTGAAGAGGAAATAATGTAATCTTTACCTAACTTCATTAAACTGTTTTTTTCCCTAAACACCTGTCCAAATCATTGGGCTTGCATCTTAAAGAGCCAAACAGCTCAGAGTTGTGAGCTGCTACTCAAGGCACCTGCAGACACACAAGGTGAGGTCACTGGTCCCCTGTCTACATGACCATATTTTCTTTGACTTTCTCACTGTAAATGATTTTGAGCATAGGCTCCCTAACGCATTCCAGAAGAGTTTCTTCTTTTGCATAAAACATGAAATTGTCAAGCACAGAGGCCTGCACAGTTCACTGCAGCCAGCAGAAGTCATTGATTCTTGCATTTATTTCCTCTATATTTCAAATCAATTCCTCATGCTGCTTGTCACGTAAGGTTGACATATGTCACAGGATGCCATTATACACTGTGGCAATGCATAGCCATCAAATGCCATCTGAAAGAGAATAATATATTTAAAATACTCCTATGCACACTGGCTTGTTTTGTTTGCTGCGGCCTCATAATTGCCAAAAGTCAACAGTCATCAGAACAATTGGGAGAATACAAAATAGCTCTTCCATTAAAGATAAGGAAAACTGAACTAAGTTGAACAAGCACCATCAGAATGATAAATCTTTGCAGCTTGTTCTACACATCAGTCTTTTTAATGCATAATTTATTTGTATTTATCTGCATTTATTACAAAAATTGTAATTTTCCTTTAGGAAAATAAGTAGCAGAATTACCTCAATGACAGAGTATGAATTGGTGTTACGTAGTGGTCAGCCTACAGGATGAAAAGCCGTGATGCTCTGCTTCTGCCTTAGTGCTGCAACACAGACCATGCTGGAGAAGATTTAGTCATCTTCTGTCTTGGGTCACCCCATAATGACTGCACTGCTACCCTGCTTGCAGCAGTGCTTTGCAATTGGTCTTGCAGGCTGAGACCTCCTCAAGTTGCTAGAAGGTCCTCCAGGCCATAGGCCATGTAGGGGACAGTTCAATTACAAGAACAATTGTGAGTGCACTGCGTATTCATTTGGGGCTGTACAGTGACTTAAATAGGTGGTGTTGCACCACCAGAAAATTCAAATTCTTAATGCAGAACTGAACCCCCAGGATGTGTGAAATGTTACAAAGAAAGGGCGTGAGGTCTCAGAGAACCAATGGAGAATGAATGCAGCCAACATAGCACAAGCACATCGCTACGGCACAGGCTGCAGAGGAAAACTTCTTCTTACTACCTCCATCAAGCATTGAAAACTGTAAATTAATCCCACTCTTATGTGGGAAGAGAATTCAGACTTCATATATATTCAGGAATGATGTGGGATTATGTACTACAAAGTGATTTCATGTAGTATCCAACACTGCTAAGTATCAGCAATATGTGCCAAATTAAAGTGAAAGGGAAGAAAACGCCAGAAAGTCTCTTCTGAGACAAATTACCCAGCATGGAGACCACAAATTTCAAATGTGTCGAGATGTTATCCAGAAAAATCCAAAGAAATCAATGAGTTTTTCTTGTTCAGCAGATCGTGCATTCAGCAATCATTCACCATGTCCACAAAAACCAAGTAATTCTCAAAAGGGTTGCCCTTTTAAGAGGTTGGTTTGTCTTTTGATGTATGTTTAGGAATATTTGTTATAAATGTGTATTAGCTTAATTATCTTTAAGACTGGTACTAACATAGTAAGTTGTCAGCTCAGAAACGTAGATTTGGAATAACTGAATAAATGCTCTTTAGAATAACTGTACTATCATGGAGAAAGGTCCTTTCTGCAACATCCTCACTCCTTATATTTTTTTGCAAGGGAGAAGCAAATTTTGTAAAACGCCTCTGTGTAAGGATTGTCTGGTTCATAGTTCAAACAGGTTTTGGTAATGTTCAGAGCACCAGGTAACTCATGGGGGGGGTTGCAAGAGTGACTCAGCCTTGGATTGCCTTGAGGCCCTGCATCTGCAGAAGCGACACATGGGGATCTGCATAGACAGTTCAGCCTTGAGTTGTCCGATAAGCCCAAGACTAAACAGGGCAGTGTTGCATCATTCAAAGAACCAAAAACCTGAGTTGAGTCTTGAAACCCCCCAGCAATTGATACAGCCTGAGTCCCAATCAAACCACTATTCAGTTGCCTAAAAGTAGGACAAAGATAAGATGGAGGATGTCTGTCTGGCTCCAAGGGACCAAACAATATAAAGATATGCAAAAGATAGAGCATGCATAAGTGAATCTCACACATGAATAAATAAAGATAAGGGAAGTACTGCTAAAGACAGACACCCCAGGTGGTCTAATCCACTCAGACATACTCCTGCCTGCTGTCACATACACCAGGGGATAAAAACCCTAAGATTCAGGCTAGAAATTGGGAGTTACTTCTCTACAATGCAGCAGCAGGTAGTGAGATCCTTTCCCCTTGGTCAGGATGCCAGCCAAGGTAACTTGTTGAGAACCCTTACCTGGAGGAGTAAGTGAATGTTAGACATGCTTTAAGTCTGTAGTTGTAGATGGAATACTAACACATGTGTAGTATTTGAATCATGAATTGCGACGATGTATTTCATGAATTGCCTATGAATTACAATAGTGAATTTGTGAGTTGTTTATGAGTTGTTGTGAATTGCCTGTGGGAAGTACTAGTGAGCTTTGTGAATGGTCTGCAGGCTAACAAGAATTGCTTGTAGTTTGTAATAGTGTATTTTGTGACTCTGCTGCAGTTGCAGTAGTATATTTTGTTAATCTCTTGTGGTTGTAATAGTGTAGTCTTGCTTTTAGAATGCAATAGGGCATTTCTCCATTGTATCCATAAACCTGCAATAGTGACGTATCAAATCTGCACATACTGTTCAAATAAATTGTTAATTTGAACTCTGCAGTTAAGTCTCTTTTCGTCACACTCTGTTCTCTGTAATAACAGCAGCACTACTTTTAGCAAACACCCAATGCATGCTTAAGCTGTCCTCATGGCTATGCACAGTTACACGAATTGGCACACCCGTGCTTCACACCAGAAGAACACCAGCTGACTGTTTAGTACATGCATCTTTGTTTCAAAACCAGGCCAATAAGAAAGGATCTCACCACTCACTTATCTTCTCCTTGCCGAAAGAAGAATCAAGTATACTTAAGATAGTCCCAAAGCATGTTTGTCACCACAAGTTTCTTTAAAATCTTCAACAACAGAGCAGAGAGAAGAAAGACGCATTTCCAAGTCACAAATGCTCATTCTTCTCAGAAAAGCCCATGGTCCTGCATTCTGCCTCTCTAGTGCCTTGTAAGCGCTCAGTCATGAATCCACAAAGTCCATCTTTGCTTTCCTAGCAGCATAGGTTTTCTTTTACCTTGGGATATTGATGTCCACACCCACCTTGCAAATTATTTCTTTGTTGAATTGTCTTCATATTGACATGGCAACATGTAACAGCTTGTATAAAATGTAGGGGGAAAAATTGTATTTATGGAAGTTTTTCAGCAAAAATTTTTTAGACTGTAATTTGTTTAAAGTTTCTTTTGAATACTCCACCAGCTAAAAAGTCTCTGTCTAGACTACCCTGTGCTATAACCTGCTGAGGTCAGGAAATGCCAGTGAATATCCCTGCAGATCTACATCCCCCATGGGTGCTCCAAGACCCTTGAGCTTGCTCCACATAGTGATATTATTTCCTGGTTGCTAACATCTCCCTCAAAGGAAAGACAGATACCGGAATTTTAGTAAATATATTGCTGCTATTTGATGTCCTGTTAATGACAAATTTAGTTATGCCATTGGAAATACAATACTAGACTGCAATAAACTGCTACCCCTTGTATTTGTGAAAGCAAGGTTCCCATCAAAGTGGTGCAGTGGGAAAAGTTCATTACCTGAGCACATTAAAACAAAAAACCAACAAAACCATCTGTTTAACCTTGGAAGCATCTTTATAGGCTTACTTAACATAATCTGACATAATTACAGGTGGAAATACTTCCTAAGCCCTTAGTAATAGCAAGTATTTCAGGCAGCATTACACTCTATCAACTTCTGTTGTAGGAAGTAAGAATATGACACTTGAATTACAGTGAATCGCACTCGAGGGTTAAGGCTGCCTTTGGGCATCTTTAACTTCCATGACCAGCGCTTATACTGCCAATAAAATGTACTGACACTGACCTTGACAAGATTATGGGGGCAGCCTTTACATAATGATGAGCAGGTCCTGCTCATCGTTGACTTGCAAGTTAGTCATCTGGGGAGAAAGACTGCTCCAGCACACTAGAGCTCTGCAGGATTTGCTTTAGTATCAGGCACATGTGCTTTGGGCCAGCTGTTCTCTATACCTAATGCTGTCCAAAGGACTTGGTAAAAACAGCACACCTAAAATGCTCATTAATCAGAATATACACCTTTAAACATCATGGGTTGCTCTGTCACACGGTTTGACAGCCCCATCCTTTTCAGATGAAAAGTTTGACAAAATCCTCACTGATCTCAGTAATGTTTCAAAGTCAGCAAATAACCCAGAACAAAACATTAGATTTCTTTTACCAGCTTTGTTCTTCTGAGCCTAGTGCTCTTCAATGCTTTTATACACCCATCATCTTAAATGACTGCTGTAAGTTTTGACCAAAATGTCCTCTTTCTCTTTCCAGACACAATGAAGATAATACAAGGCTTGGTACACATGCTTTCTTCAATTCAGAATCTTTTTTCTTCCTTGATGCTTTTTCAAACTTACAGCCCTGTCTTCCCTCCCATGCCAGGGGCATAGGACTAGAATTCAGTACTGGTACAGATACTCTCAAAAATTTGTTGGCTGGTCATCAGATATTTTTCCAGAAGTTTCACATGCTGTTTCTGCTTCATGTTTTATTTAAACTTCATTAAATGAGTCCCTCATTTTTTACCAAGGGCTTCCATTAAAATGTTCCATTATTATCTAAAATGCCATACTAGGTTAGTAAATTGTCTTATATTTCTTAACATCAATCATAAAGACTACCATATAACTCAGAATAATTAGATAAGCTGAGTTTCATAAAACGCCTCAAATGTAATGAGGAATGCTCTTCTCTGTACATGCAGTATACACTGTTAACACAAGGTAAACACCAGATTAGCAAGGCACTACACCCATGTTAACAGTACTAGGAAACATGGATCTCAGCAGGTCCCACTTTTCTGAAACACAGAAATGGCTGCAGAGGAATTCTCTTTAGCTCTACAAAATCCAGACCTGTAGAGATAGCATTTCATATGCACATAACCTATTTAGCACAACAATCATCTTCTTAATGGATTTCTTGATCACACACCCCTATAGCAGTGTTCTATAGACTCCTTCATTTCTATACGTGGATCTTATAAATCCCACAAGACTATAACATACTACCTGAAAAGCCATTTTTCTCCCAAAATCACTCAGCCACAACAGCAGCAAGTTACCAGAACTTTTACTCATCAAAATGAAAACTCTGAACTCTTCAGGGTAGAGGCTCCTTGCAAAAGGCATCTCTGCTGCATGCGAAATGTTCTCCTGGCTTCCCATGACACCGCTGTGTCTGCTCAAGTAGTCTCCTGACAAACAACCTCGATGCTAAGCACAGTTTCTGAGCACTATCACTATGCAAATACGAAAACCCCATTTCCCATGATACGTGCCAAATGTACTTAACTGGCTGAGACTTGCACCTTCTCACTCAGATTTATAAAAGCAGTCTTCCCCTAGGATGCTGATTTATTTACTTGCTGTAGCATTGCAACAATGTTCACCCAACTGTCCACGGTGCATGGTTCTAGAGAAGTTTAACCATATGATTGCATCAAGTAATTAATAGCTCTGCGGTTTTGTTTCAATAGTTGTAATGAGATCCCTAATGTTTGATAAGGTTACTCATAAAACAAGTAATCCTTTATTTTATTACCTTGCTGCTATAGGACAAGTATTTCTCACTCTTTTGTATCATCTGGCTTCAAAATACAGAGCAATTTTCCAGAAAGTATCAGCTCTTTTCTTTTCACTGCATGAGGAGTTTTTACTCAATCACAGTTGAAAAAAAATAAATTGTCATTCTCAAAAGCATTAATAATCTGATTGGATTAGTCTAATAGTAGTTACTAAGGTCTCAGTGCTGTCACTAAGTCAACAGGAATCATTTTATGAGATTCAATATGCACTGAATATGGCTTTTGGCCCTAAATTGTTATTAACTATCAGAATATTATATCTGCCAGAGATAAAGAATGGCTGCAGAAGTCACTGTATGAATGAAAACAATCAATTCATTGGTTTTTGAATTCAGTGTCTGTCACTGAATGTCACAAATCCGCATGCTGTCCCTGACTCCTGGTCTTTGCATTTGAATAGCTTAAAAAAAAAGTGTAAACTCATCTGGCTCAGACAGCAGACAGCTCTGTATTGAGCATTCATCAGAGGAAACCCATGTGTGCTGTTTATTCCAGCATGTGTTTGGAATACATTTTGCTCCTGATAAACCAGTGACAGGACTACGTGGATAACAAATATAAAGAAACTGAAACTTCATTCCTTTAGTTAAACATTTTCCTTTTCTTTGTCTTCACACACAGTTAGAGTTTGCGCACGCCTGCAACCTTGAGAAGGAGAGCACTGTCCCAGGACAATTACAGTTATCAACAGAGGCCAAGAGTCCCTCTTTAATGTGACACATATTTGAATCTAAGATGAAAATAAAAAGTAAAAAGACATCACATTATTGTTCTTTTCCTGATATCCCAGTCAAACATTCCCTGGTACGGTCTCCTCTGCATTTCTCTGATATTCCCAGAATACAGTCTAGATCATAAAATAGTAAACACTAAAAACAAGGTAAAAAAAATATATATCAGCTTAATCTTCCAGGGTTGGATAATAAATATATTCTTTTAGAAAGATAAACTTATTTTAGATAAAATTGGGAATAGATATTTTTTTCCTTCTTTCAAATACTCTCCTTACCTCTTAAGACTTGAAGGAGTCCAACAGCTCCGCCTCGAGGATGGAGTCATTTCAAGCAGTGCTGCTCAGCCATCCATGACTTCGTCTGCCCTTCAGTTTCTTCTACAGGACAGAAGGACACAAGTGACCCAGAGAAAAGGTGCAGTCCCATTCTCTCCCTTGGGCTCCATTAATCACCACATTTGATTAGAAGAGCAAAACTCCACCTGCATCCCAGCTCCACCATTTTCTCAAAAAACCCAACCACAAGAGCACAGAAGCCACATTCTTCTGCAAACCTGGTGCTGCAGTGAAAAAAAAGACATGAAAACATCTACAGAATCCTCTGATATTGGAAAACCAGATGTTCCTATATTCATATGACTATGTTATTGAGCTATGAATAGGGCTCTAGAATCTGAACCAGAGCCCCATAACACCTCCCTGCACTTCAAGAGCACATATCTCTATTTGTCCTCTTGCTCCTCACCTGTAGAAAATGGACAGTGGCTAGGCCAGTAATGTATTGAGACTATGATTAGTCCTCTTTCCTCCTCATTTATCACCTTCCTCATGTTTTACACCTATGCTGCAAGCTCTTTTGGGAAAAAAAAAACCACCTTCTTTGTCTTGTTTTGAGTATAATCAAGCCAACAGGTCATCTAGTTCATGACTAGAACTTCAAGGCATTGGAACAATCTGATTGCTAATAGTATAATCTACATTATCAGCCTCTAGTGAGAGAAAATCTTACTGTCCAAGAATACCAGAAGAGAGGAACATCTGTTTCATGCTTTACAGGATAAAACATGACAAAAACTTATTTATCTTACTTGAAGTCACTTTATATGGCATAAAAAGCATCGGTGCTGGCATATGGTACACCGCATAGAAGCTGTTTAAGACTGGAAGCAGCAAGGAGGATGAATATGACCATTTTGCTTTTGTAAATGAATGGAAAATTCTTTTAATCTAGAGTTTTAAATATCCCCTATCACAAAGAACACAGCAATACAAGGTACGTTGGTCTCTGCAAAGTGATGTTACAGGCTCGCACCATTTCTTCTCTTTACAGATGCTTTGTTCACATAGCTTAATGACAGATATGACACATGCAGTAAAACTGCCTTTAGTTTTACTGCTTTTCTTCCTTTGTCTTTCAACAAAGACGACAGTGACCTTGCATAATCACTTAGCCACTGCTTTTCAATTTATCTGACAATTAAAACAAGATCTCCTGAAGAGAAACCATGGAAGAAATACTAGAAGAAAGTCAATCATATCCAATAAAATTACTAAAACTCTGGCTCATTCTAACCCAATATTATCCTGCTGTGCTTGTCCATTAACAATATTTCACACTCTGCCTATGACTTCAGTTAATGAAGGAATGTTTCTTATCTATTCTTCCTAAGGATTACTGCTGTAGTTGTACTGAGGAGTATTTGCACACATGGAGTATTTGCTGTTTAATTCCATTCTTCTTCCCTCTCTAACCAACAGTACTGCAGAGCATCACCCACAGAGTAAAGCACTTTGTGAAAAACTTGTGTGAAAGTGGCCTCCACACTGGTATTTGTGCACACGCTGGCTACATGCCCAGCTCCAGTGCAGAGTCCTGCACTTGAGTTCAGAGAGGGTTGGCCCTATGTGCAGGCTATTTAGTAACTGTGCTGGACAATTTCTTTCTTTTGCTGTATGACACCTAACAGGGATGACAGAAAGCCAACAGTGGTATTTTCCTATAAGTAATCATTTCTGCTGCCTGAAAAGAGCTCATTCTCTATAAAAAAAGGTGCTGGAGCAGCCTTTATGTACCCCTCTGCCTACATGCCCAGATGCGGGCTCCAGGCTTTAATAGGGAACACATATTTAACTACAGATCATGTCAGTGTCAAACATAAGCAGTAGAAGAAATCACTTAAATTATTATCAGGAGAGCTCAATGCACTTTTTATCATTCTTATACTCTGCAGAAATGCCAGCCGGCCCAAATGGATTATACACAGCATATGCAACATATACATGGGGGAAGGGAGCATCATAAATTAAAATATATCTTCCATATCAGCACAAAAAGGGAGTCTAGTTCTGTAAGAACTGCAGACCACATTTTAAACTGCTGAGCAAGAATGCCATCTACAGGCCTATATTACAATTATTCTCAGCTAAATATGTTCCAGGAGTAGAAACAAACACAAAGTGAGCACTCAGCATAGTATATGTTAATAAGACTTTCATATGCTAATGGAAAGTTCATTAAAAATAAACAAATACAAAAGTAAAGTACTTGGAACTCCTTTAAAAAAAAATCAAAGACTACAGACCCTAAAATACTAAATCTTTCATTGAATAACCTAGAGAGGATCATTATAATTACAGCACTGTGTTCTGCATACATATTTTATGAAGAAACTTTTTGCACATACTTTAGAGGTTAGCAGTGTATTACATTTTGTCTGCTGCTTGATTTAACCAAATGCAATGCCCTGAAGCATTTATTAAAATCAGAAAAGAGAGAAATGCTATTACCATTAACCTCAGATTGTAACACACAGTCTTTCCTAAAGAGAAGCAGTCGTGCTTTTCAGTCCTACTTATTAACCTGGCTGATTTTTTTTTCTACTAATACCAAAACAGTTGAAAGTTAAGTAATTCTACCTTTATGTCACTTTTATGCAGAACTTCCATGTTGATAGCTCTAGACCCGATGACATTTTAAATCCTCATGTGTCTACAGTCAGTAAAAACAGATTAAGGAAAAATGCTGAGTTTTACTAAAAATTTTAAGTATAGCACAAACAGAAATATAGATCATAAAGCAAGTGAGATACAAAAGTATCTGAAAATGGTACGAAATCACCAGACTTTCAAAACAGAAGGATTCTAAAACAATTCCTCACCCAATAACCTCTAGCAGATATGGTTGATGTTGGTCAACACAGACAGTGCCTTGAGTCTTCAGTGGATTTCTATTTAATGAAATGGAAGCAGATAACAATGATCAGCCCTCACAGAAAGCCAAGTGAAGATCATCTGCCCTCGTCCTCTTCACAGCCTGTCAAAACTGATGCTACAAGAGCAATTCATGCACTATTGTGCCCGTTGGACCCATCTAAATCCATGTCTTTAGATACAATTCAGAAGTACCCAGAGAGAGGAAGAGGATAAACTGGAGTCCTGTCAGCACCATAAATGAAAGCAGGTAAATTGTCAAATGCCCCAGAATTGGCAGACTACGTTTTTCTTACTAATTAAAGCGGCCACAAACAGCATTTTTTCTAGAGCTCACCAAAGAAAGGAAGAATCTTGCAGATTTTTAAGTGAACTTATTTGCCCAATTCTTTACTGTTACACATTCATTTCACTGACACTCAAAACACCTGTAGCCTCATGCAGTTTGTCCCGCAGAGAATACATCCATTTAAGCCACCATTTTAAAATACTGGTTTTGTCCCTTCCTTTTCCTTACACCAACCCCCCTTCAGTCTTCTCTCCCTTCCTATTTCAAACAATTTCAAGCCAAATAGCTTCAAACTCATGGTTTTTTCCATTTTATTATTCGGTTTGTATGCATGTCAAACAAATGAATTCACTTTGATTTGTTTGGGTTTTTGAGTGTGTGGATATATTAATTCCTTGAATTGCAGGCACTGTTTGCTTAATTTTGTAAATAATGTTCTGTGATTACTCAGGGTTGTCATTTTGCAAATAAAACTAAATGGTAAACTTATTATTGTAGAATGGTTTACATACTTTTATCCATGGGAAATTGACTTAATTAAAGATGGCAGAAATATTCTATAACAGGAGCAAAAGTTCTCTATTACTTCTACATATACCACATTCATTGTAAAATGTGCCATGATGTATAACATTTTCCACACAAAGTGAGACATCCTAGACTCAACTCGACTTTGTAAGATTCAGCTAGGAACAACATCAAGTAACAGATGCTTCTCTTTTCTGATTATCCTGGAAAGTTTTTCTTCTGGATGAATGTTTAGCACATACAGTTTGGCTGTTTTGTCCTCTCACATCTTGACTGCAATCTCTGCGAGCTGTCTACTATGAGAACTACCAGCCAAGGACCAGAAGATAATCCAGATGAGACAGTGCTCTGTGAAAGACACAACTGAGCCATCTGACTGAAGTGATTAACAAAGCAGCAAGTTAGGAAAAGATGTCTCCATCAGAGTACAAGAACTCACTGGCTAACAGGCAGGCGGAAAGAAGAAACACACCTCAGACCCATCATCGGCCAAACCTTCCAACTCCTCCACCACCAACACACAAGATCTAGAAATCTCTATTCACCATCCAGGTCCAGACTAGTTTTCCCCTAGGGAATTTAGTCAAAGTGTTTTCTCCAGAAAGCATCAGATTATGATGCTGTTGACAGAAGGCTGCTGATGGTTGATCTGCACTCTTTCAGCAAACAAAGGTTGATAATCCCACTTCTTATTTCAGAACTTTAATACAAATGGAGTTATTGGACACAACACATTGAGACCAAAAAGAAGTTCACTCAGAATGTAGATAACTTTATTGTTCCCAGAAAGGGGCATCAGGAGCATAGTCAGCAGAACAAAACAAAACCCTGCAGTCTGCCCCAGGTTGGCCCTGAATCTGTTTGGCAGCATCTACAAGAATTCCCAGGTTGGTCATACACATTTTCACGGCAGAGAAGATGCCAGTGCAATAGGTAGATAAAGTACACAACATATAACTGCAATTTATTATTTATTATAAATAATATTGTGATAGTTTCTATGCTTTGCCTGGAAGGTGTTTTATTCCAACTCTTCTCTCCTCCATAACATGTTGTCAGTCTTGGGGCTTCTACTTTTCACACAAGTCTAAAGTCAAGAGAAAACCAGTGTTAATTGATGCGAGATAAGTACCAGAGCAGGGAACTCACTGCAGTCATAACAGCTCTCTCTTAATAGCAGCATGATCATTAGGAGCTGATGTGATCCCTTTGCTTCTCACACATTTCCAGTCATCATGGACTAATCATCAGTTCAAATGCTCTCACCCATAACCATGAGGAGGACTCTATTCCAGCAGAAGTGTCCAAGCGTTACCATTTTACAGGCTTTACAGTGCTCCCTAAGGGTGACTGAATAATTTGCTTTGAATAATCTGCAGGAATAAATTTACCATTTTTTAATGTATAAATATGCAAGGAATCATTCCCTATTCTTCTAAACTTATTCTACTAACAAGTTTCTTCTAGGTAGTAAATGCAAGTTCCTACAGTTGCCAGCACCATGCCTACTTAAAAAGTTAATCCATTCCTCTTTGAAGGTTAAGAAGATATGAGGTCTTTGGTAAAGTGGGAGGCTCCAAATCACTGGAGCTCTGCTTATTATAGAGCTCTGCTGCTTTTGCAAAACACTGCATGCAGATTTACCTCAGGAAGATTGTCCTGACCTCCATCCACCTTCTGTAATGATGATGGTTCTTTTCTAAGTGGGAGGTGTTTGCCATGCTACTGTTTTGCATTAACTGGTTATGAAAGCGCATTTTCCATCTGCTGTTAGAATAAGGTATTGCCACAGCACTAGGACAGCAGAGAGAGGACTTTGGGGTGAGGGAGGGCTGGGAATATTCATGTAAGTAAAGGTCTCAATGCAGAGATGACCAGTCAGACATAAAGCAAAGATCAAGGAGTGCTAAATTCCTGATTTACAGCCCCAATCCTACCTATATCAACTGTTCTGCAGCCCTTGCTCCTTTTCTTCCTGGTGGTAGGCACATGCACCCCTCACTGCTTTCCTGAAGTGTTATGGTTTAAGGGTTAACAGCCTGAAAGGGAAGGACTGGTGGTGTCTGTAGGACCCTGGGGGGTCCAAGATCAGTACTGTTCCTTCCCCTTTCCGGCCACAGTGTATATAAAACTGAGGAGGCCAGAGGTTTGTGAGGGCTTTTTCCTGGCTTCCTTGG